>NC_063048.1:25089119-25389119 GCF_018812025.1 Megalobrama amblycephala
ACACAATCGGAGATATATTAATAAATATCCTGTCACATCTGAGATTTATAATGGCAGTGAACGAGACCAACGAGTATGAGCTGAAGAAAGTGCGTCCATCCACATCCTCCTCCACATCATAAACATATTCCACACAGCTCCAGGGGGTTAATAAAGGCCTTCTGAAGCGAAGCGATGTGTTTGTGTAAGAAAAATATCCATATTTAACAAGTTATGAAGTAAAATATTTAGCTTCTGTAAAACTACCTTCCATATTCAATTAACAAAAAAAAGGAACTGGCATCACGTCAGTTAAGCTTTTTCAGTAAGTTGAATACGGAAGGTGTAGGACGTAGCGTAAGCTTTTTGAACTGTGAGAGTTTTTACACTTTCTTCGTAAGTTAAATATGATGCATCGTTTCGCTTCAGAAGGCCTTTATTAACCCCCTGGAGCCGTGTGAAGTACGTTTATAATGGATGGATGTGGATGGAAGCACTTTCTTCAGCTCATACTCGTTGGTCCCGTTAAGTGCCATTATAATGCGTCAGGATATTTATTAATATATCTCTGATTGTGTTCATCAGAAAGAAGAAAGTCATATATACCTAGGATGGCTTGAGGGTGAGTAAAGCTTGAGGTAATTTTCATTTGAAGGAAACTAATCCTTTAATAATGTATGTTTATAGATCATGACTGAGAAGTAGGGCCTACAAAATAAGGCATCCAAGTGGTTAGTTCAGTGATATGATGTCTAATTCTGGAGTGAATCAATGTTGCCTGTTGGAGCTATGGTCTATTTAGAGCATGGCCTTTCTCTTTCAAGTGCTGCCTGGAAGTGCTGTCTGGTCAGAAAGTTCTTTGTTAGTGCATGTGCAAGTCAATAATTGCTAATATTAGCATATTTGACTATAATATGACTGCTGTCTTTTTCATAAAAAGTGAAACACTGAAAATGAGATGTGTGCCTGTTAATTTCTGGGGGAAAAAAAAAGTGAAACTGCATTACAGTGCTTGACTGGTGTCTTGTTTACACATACAGGCCTAATTCAATGCAATTTCTGATGTGGGGCTAGAGTCTACTGAGAGTCATGCTGGGTAAACAACCTCAGGCAAAACCTGAAGAAAGTGAAAGTATGCACTCTGTCTTCTCTACAGACAACAGCAGGGCTCTGACTTAAGCAGCCCCCTCAGGGACTCAAACGTTGAGCTAAAACACTGTATAAAATAAACATTCCTCAGATCTACAGTCTGGAATCCATCATACATATTTGCACCAATTAACATAAATTAATAACCAGCAGTTGTTGGAAATTGTATTCATGCAAGAACAGCTTTATTTTAAAAAAAAAAGTGCTGGTTAGCTCGCATCCTGGTTAGTTTTGTTTACTTTGTGAACATAGGTAGAAGCGGTAATATAACATCTAATATTTACCCAAGTTCCATGGACAGAGGCCAGGTCTTACCTGCATTTTAATGACATTAGGGAAATCTCCAGGTGAAATGTGGTGCTCCCTCTGTAGTATCTGATAGATCTCAGGTAGGTGGGCAATCAGCTCCTCCTTTTTCTTCTCTTTCCCAAACAAGGAGGGCATTTCTTTCTTTAAATAGCTGATGATGTAAGCATGCACCTATAAAACACACAGCAGATTATAATTAGTAAGTTCCAATAAGGATGCAATAATGCATACTGGAAATGTAGGACCACGTTTAACAGATGTGTCATATTGTTATAATAATTATTTTCTTTATATTTATTTCATTTTATATAAAATTACACTGACCTAATATTTAGTCCGTACGTGTAAGATACATTATAACACACAAGACGTAGCACAGTGACAATATCAGGTCAAACTAGACATAAAATGTAAGTTAAAAATAAATAAGAGGTCAAATGATATCACAATGCTTGAAGTTCCGTTAAAAAGCACAGGATTAATATCAGTGATGGGGTTGGGTGCAGTCTTACTGTAGACCATTTTTCTCACATGACATCCACCTCCTGCTACTCTAGAACAGTTGCATAATCAAACACTATCTCTGTGTTTACACCTTGGAAATGCACATGCCAAAGGAACATTCAAAAGCATCTGTGTTTATACAAACTTTTTCCTCAATATAGAGGAAGTACACCACAAGAGATCTAAATTAAGGCTGAGCTTTTTCCTTTTATGCTATGTTTATTCCTCTTAAGGATGATTGGCGGCTCGAGGAGGACAGGAAAGGCGTAAACATGACGAGTGGCAAGACTAAGTGGGGTGGAGAGGTTAGGAAAAATAAGGGCTGTGCTCTCTTTGAGCACATTACACACATTCCTTTGTACCAAGGAAAGGGACTTTTCTGGGCTTTTCCAGGAGATGGAGAAGGCATTTTACTGCCTCACATGGCTTTACCATTACAGGAAGGCATGCACGGGGCTACAGGATTCCTGTTTGCTGGATGTGTTTGGAAAATATTGCGGAAGAGATAAGACACACTTTCTGTCATGGTTCCATAAGTGAATTGTTTATACCGTCCAGATTTAAGTGCAAGACGCAACCAGGTTGTGTTGTTTGGGGCTCATGTGGCACAATGTGTAAGTTTGTACAGTGCAGTCAGCCAAAAACAATAGTGGTTGAACTAAGGTCAAACACAAGACAAAATAACACAATGAGCAGCGATACTGGAAAGTTTCAGCATGGGTTTTACAAGCATAATACATGAGTATTATTAACCATTTAAGATCTTAATAATTAATAATAATTATTTATAAATAATATAAATATATTTATAATTATATAATATATAAATATTATTGTTCGCATTCTTTCATGAACACCAGGTTCAAGGACCTTCAAAGAATTTTTAAAGCATTTTATTTTATATCACACACAATAAAGACAATAAAGAAGGGATTGTTACTACCAATCTAGATAGTAACAATGACCTACTGTACTATCATTACTGCAGTATACTGCATATACTGACAACTGAAATCAAATTTGAGGGGCATATAACTTTATTATTATAAATATATATTATTTTATGTATGACTGGTTTTAAGTTTTCCTTTTATAATGAATCATTACTTGATTAAAATTATTAAAATATAGAGAAAATATACACTACCGCTCAAAAGTTTGTGATCGGTAAGATTTTTAATGTTTTTTAAAAGGAAGTTTCGTCTGCTCACCAAGGGTGCATTTACTTAATTAAAAATACAGTAAAAAACAGTAATATTGTGAAATATTATTACAATTTAAAATGACTGTTTTCTATTTGAAAATATTTTAAAATGTCATTTATTCTTGTGTTGGCAAAGCTGAATTTTCAGCATCGTTAATCCAGTCTTCAGTGTCACATGATCCTTCAGAAATCATTCTAATATGTCAATTTGCTGCTCAAGAAACATTTAATGTGTACAATTGTACAAACTATTTGTGTACAATATTTTTTTTTTCAGGATTCTTTGATGAATAGAAAGTTCAAAAGAACAGTGTTTATTTGAAATCTAATCTTTTGTAACATTATAAATGTCTTTACTGTCACTTTTGATTGATTTAATGCATCCTTGCTGAATAAAAGTATTAATTTCTTTAATTTCTTTTCAAAAAAATAAAAATAAAAATTCTTACTGACCCCAAACTTTTGAACGGTAGTGTAAAATGTTACAGAAGCTTTGTATTTTAGATAAATGCTGTTCTTTTGAACTTTCTATTCATCAAGGAATCCTGAAAAAAAGTATACAACTGTTTTCAACATTGATAATAATAACAAATATTTCTTGAGGAACTAATCATCATATTAGAATGATTTCTGAAGGATCATGTGACACTGAAGACTGGAGTAATGATGCTGAAAATTCAGCTTTGCCAACACGAGAATAAATTACTTTGTAAAATATATTCAAATAGAAAACAGTTATTTTAAATTGTAATAATTTTTCACAATATTACTGTTTTTACTGTATTTTTAATTAAATAAATTAAGCCTTGGTGAGCAGACAAAACTTCTTTTAAAAACATTAAAAATCTTACAGATCCCAAACTTTTGAGCGGTAGTGTATATTTGCAACTACATGTCAACTAACTCTCATTGGAGTATTAGTAGACTGTAGTTGACTATTAGGTTAGGGTTAGGTGTTAGGGTTTGGATTACTAGAATGTAGTTACTTATAGTCAGTAGAATGGACCATCAAAATAAAGTGTTAGCAGATATTAAGCACAAAGTTTACTAATACTCTGATGATACAATGATAAAAATGGTGCTAACCAATTTTAAAAAGTGTCAAAATGCATTTCTTTGTAGACCTCTAAGCTGTGACAGCTATAACATTAAAACACATACTAGTTAGACAACCTACCTTGGCAAGGCGAGCTCTTTTGATGAGGTCATTCAGCTTACGCAGGGCAGCGTTGCGAGGCAAACCCTGGATGTCTCTGAATAGATCTTGTGTTTCAGCTTCAAAGAGACGTCGATTGTCTGCATTTTGGAGAGGTTTGGCCCAAAAAGATCCGAGATAGACCCTCACCACCTCTGGAGTATTGATCACCTTTCCCAGCGACCACATCAGTGCACCATAAACCCGCATCAGCTGCTGAGTATCCACTTGGTCGGCCTTGTTCAATACCACACGGATTTTGTCATCCTGGCCGCGAAAAGCTCTGATCGCTTCAGAAAACTCATCAGATATGTCCAGCTTATGGGCGTCAAATAGGAGAATGATGCGGTCCACTCGCTCTCCAAACCAGCGCAGAACCTCAGAGAAATCGTAGCCTGTAGTGGAAAAATGTCAAAAGAACAGAATAAGAATTGAAATACTGTATACTTCATTGCCCAGGTAAGGGAAAATGAATTGAGTGTACCACATTCATAACACACAATAGAGATGTAAAAATACAGTAGTAAAATAACAGTATAAAATAACATAATACAAAAACTTATGGTATGATAAAGGGATTCCTAAACTTTTTTCAGCCAATCCCTTTGACCTAAAACATTTACTTGAAAAACCCCCTTGAGATATTAAGCTAATATCTTTATATATCTTAATTTAACAGCACATTCACATGTTCATGGTTTTCTGATGTTGGTTAATGGTCACATGACAGGCAAGTAAACAAGTAAGACATTTTTATATTTTAAGTTCATAATTTTTAGAGTTTTATTTTCATTGTTTTATTTTTTTATTTTAATTTATATTTTTCATGATTTAATTAATTATTCACTTTTCATCAACTCACAAACCCCAGTTCGGGGTTTATAATATATTATAAATAAACTTTCTAAAATAACATAATTGAATAAAAATAAAATACTAAGATCAAAATTCATATTTAACCTTAACTGCCACCGTCCTTGGCACTCTTCTTATTTAGAACATTTTTTTCATATAACATATTTTCTAATCATAAATTAGGTATGATTCGAAAGCTTACAAACTCAAAATTCATCCTGTGTAAACCGTTTTGAAATTGAACTTTGCGTTACCATGGAAATGGTACTTTAATTCTTTTAGCGGCTCCTCCCCTAGTGGGCGGTGTCAGGTTTCGTGATACAAATTTTATTTTGAAACTTTTTCTAATCTTTACAAAACACATTGTCAGAAAGGCCTGAGTCTCAAGGTTCCATATGTGGTGATTGTTATGTGATAGAACTTACATTTGAATAGAAATATATAAATTTGTTACAGAAGAATGCATCAAAAATATTTCATTTTTTTTTATATTTTTGGTACAGCACCTAAACAAAATTGAATGGGATATTCAATTTTTGTGATATCAACTTCAAATTTGGAACACAACTTGTTTAGATATATGGCTTTGATTTGATAAAAATTTTAGAGTAAAAAATATTTGATAAAATAGATATTTTATATAAAATAAAACAAAAATTTTTAGTACAGTACATTTGATTTACAGTAAATATAAACTTCCATAACTTTTTCATACTTTTGTTTTTTGAAGTGCTCTCACTTCAGGAATAATCTGCTGAGTGTCTTATTTAAAACGTCTATATTCCAAAACGTCAATATATGTCTATATTCCAAAGCATTCTTGCATTACAAGCTTTTAGGTTTGGATAGTGCGTTTTCATGTCTCAAACGGGGGTGACAGTTAAGGGGTTAAAACACTCACAAATTCATCACACACAAATTCATTTGAAATTGATATATTTCCCGACTGGAAAAAATGTTGATAAACTGTCCTTCGTGCATAAATAATGGTTACACCTTTCTTTCTGTAGCTGGAAGAAACAGGTATAGAAAGAGAGAAGGGAGTAACGATCAGTTTTCAAGCCTTGTATCAGTGCACAGGTCACAGACCTGGTGTGACCATGAGAACACAGGAACATCATTTCAGCCCCCATTCACACATAGCTCATTATAAGCAAGTACATATATTGATAAATTCATTTTAAGCAACGAGATCCAGAGTATCCAACCACCCATCAGTCATGAGGAAATTACGCTGCTCCAACGACAATGGCATGGATTACACATCACTTTAAAAATTTTTACAGAAAGTTCTGCCAAGATTTTACAAAGGAGGAGCTCAGTGCTTAGACTGTGGGAATGGTATTCCATGTAAGGCAACTTAATACAGAGGAAAAACAGGCTTTTCCTCACTCAAAACTTGCTTTTATTTAAAATAAAAATCAAGATTTTAGGTTAAAATATATAAAATTGTTAAAATTTATAATTTCTTTTTAAATATTTTACAATTTCTAATAACTTTTTTTGCCATAGTTAATTTTAAACAGTCCAAACTGAAAGTATAGTTTAAAATTGTAGAAAAAAAATTAGATGGTTGTACTGTATAACATCAGAAGTCGTCAACTTACCAGCATTATTTCCCATAATTATTTAACCACTCCTATAACGAGCAGCCTAAATACAAATATGTTGCCCTCGGTTATAAATCTAAAAAATGCAATATGTATCAGAATTTAAAGCAGCCACAACACAAATGTCTGGTAGAAAATTCATAGTCATATTAAAAATCAAATATGATTTTATGCACAAGACCAATGGTGCATCGTGAGGTGTCAGAGACGCTAACATAAGAGGAATGCAGCCTCAGCTGAGCGGCGCTAAAGCAGGAACAGATGTGGAACGCCCATGTGTCTTATCCCTCATGGCCGAAGTTGCGTCCGTACATTTGTGCAGTTCTGGGCTCCGCCACCAGGCCTAATCTACAGTTTGCAGACAATCTCGCGTCATACTGTACCTCTGCTGCTGTGCATTTTCATAGATAACAATCATAGAGCATAAACAGACATATCCCACAACTGTTAAAAACTGCTTAGCCACATCTCAGAAGTGCCCTGCCTTCTTAATTAAAAAAAATATATGTGAAAACAAAGCAAGTTTGTTTTGTTTATTGATGATCCTGTAACACATGAACACTATCTACATACTGAGCTACCAGAACTCTGATGTAAACCCAGAAGTGTGTCGGCAAGCTACACTCATGCTTGCAAAAAGAGGAAAAAAGAAAGCAAGAAATGCTGACATCATAACACCACAGACTCATCAGGGTTTCCAGTGTGTCTGCTCGTGTCATGTAATGGGAGACAGGGACGGAAACAACAGAGGAAATTTACAACGAAACAGGCCAGATCTGGTGACTAAAATGAAAACTAATGCATTATGATTGTTCCTTATTCTTGGAACATGAGCTTCAGTCCTCTAGGGAGTTAACCACTCTCCCTGCTGTAACAACTCTATTTTCAATGAGAAATTGCCACAGAGACTTCAGAATGAAAAATTCTGCCTGCTAAACAGCACAGTTCATGCTGTGTTGGTCATGTGACATTATCTTCTTCACTCTACTAAGCATCCACTCATGATTAGTTTTACCTAAACAAATGGCTATTCTCTAATAAACATCTTTGGAGAGAACTTAAGAAAACTGTCAGAGAAATAAAGAGGTGCATTTGATGGAGTCCATTTTGTCATTTGATATCCCATTGTTTGTGTGTGGCCGAGTCTGTGCGTAACTCCCGGCCTTTGTTTATTACACAGTACAGGATGGACTGGCTCTAAGGCACTATAAAGAGCAGAATGAACATCTTCCTGTACAGTAAGCATTGCAGCCACTAACCTCTGCTTATGCGCTGCTTCTCTCCAGACAAGATCCCAGGTGTGTCAATGATGCTAATGCTCTGCAGAACTTGGTTGGGCATTTGCGAGCAGATGAACCTAGCAAGACAGATGGAGAGAGTTCATCACCTCATGTTATCACCGGAAATACTGGTAGTACTTATTATGGTCACACAAACTCTTTGGCTGACGAACAAAAATGGACTTGAAAGTGGTTTATGTGTGAGCTGTTTTTCATACATTGCTACCAGTGTTGGAGAAAGTTAGTTTTAAAAGTAATGCATTGCAATATTGCGTCACTCCCTAAAAAAGTAACTAAATGCGTTACTTTTTATGACAAGTAATGATGAACCTAGCAAGACAGATGGAGAGAGTTCATCACCTCATGTTATCACCGGAAATACTGGTAGTATCACTACATTTGTCGGTTGACTCGTTTGATCTGAGTTATGGGCTGAGACACTTTCGTACAAAATGTTTTCAAAGATAAAAGAATCAAGCCTAAAACAATGGGATACTCTAGCAGTGATGAATAATGAGTATAAATATACAAAATAAAATGAGATTTTGCTCAGGTTCAAGTTGGTCACACAAACTCTTTGGCTGACAAACAAAAACGGACTTGAAAGTGGTTTATGTGTGAGCTGTTCTTCATACATTGCTACCAGTGTTGGGAAAAGTTAGTTTTAAAAGTAATGCATTACAATATTGCATTACTCCCTAAAAAAGTAAATAATTGCGTTACTTTTTATGACAAGTAATGCATTACATTACTTTTGCGTTACTTTTTCTCACCTTGACTGGGCTTGCTTGTTTGTTTTTTAATAACAACAAACAAATTTCTTTTTTTTTGGCAAGTGTTAAGGCCCTTTCACACCAAAAGTGAAATGAATAACCCTCAGGCTGAAGGAAATGCATATTTACGCCTGTACAGTAGAGGGCGCAGCTCAAACAAACCTTTCAGCTGTGCTGCCATTCTGGATTAAAGAAGAATAGATCGAAGTTCAACACTCTTATTTCTAAATCTAATCTAAATTATTATTTTTTTTAATTTAGTCTAGAACCACAATAACCATCATGTTTACACCGTGCACACGACACTTCTGCACTATTTCTCTCAACATGGGGACAGGAGAGCTGTCAGTCAATAAATGTAAAAAATGTAACTTGCGTTGCTTATTTGAAAAATATATTTTGCTGTAAATTGCAAAATTAATGCGTTACTTTACTAGTTACTTGAAAAAGTAATCTGATTATGTAACTCAAGTTACTTGTAATGCGTTACCCCCAACACTTGATTGCTACGCTATTGACAATGGACCTTTTTAGCCCATAGAATTGAGCTAAAATTTTGCTAATGACCGCATCTAAACCTAAAAAATAAATAAATAAGACACTGCATCCATCCAGAACACAATGCTGTCAGTGCTGCTTTTAAACATGTTGACTGAGGTGAAGGATCTAATGGACAGTGGTAAACTATTCCACAACCTTTTAGAAAAAACGCTCAGACATTCAACAAATGAATAATACATTTACTAAATGTAACTAAAACTATTATTTAATATAATATCTTGAAATCTCCATTATGATAATGTTAAGATTGCAACATTGTCTCAAGTGAATTTGAGGATTTATCTTTTTAAAAAAACAAAACCTAAGAGGAAATTGCAACATCTGTGATCGAACATCACCTGTCAGCTGCAAAGCAGAAGGAAATGTTGAGAAATTGAGGAAGAAACATTCAAACAAGTTTCATTTTCAAGAAAATGACACATGCATTTTATTCAAAAAGCCAGTAGATAAAAAGCGTAGCGAGAATGAGAGAAAGAACCTGCTGTGCCTAAACGTGCCATCACATGACGCACAACGAGATCCACAGGAAACGAAGTGCATTGTTTTGAGGTTCCTCTGGAGGAGAAGAGATGTTCTCTGTCAAGTGTGCCTTTGACCTCTATAGTGGTCACTGTCAAAGAAGTACTTACCCATTTCCCCTCCACATAAATATACAGCAAACGGGGGGGGGGAAATCCTTTGTCTAACTGTCTAGGTTCTAAAATTAAACATTAAAACTTGTGGAAGGTCATGCAACAGTTATAGTTACCTAAAAGAAGTGACCCTTTACACAGTTTTTGAGACACTTTGTTTGTGGAAAATATTTGCCTGTAATAGAAAAACAGGCTGTGTGGGATGAAAGGAAGAAAATGAATGAGCGGCAGAATGTGCCATGTTGAAAAACATGTAAACCTAATGGAAAGGAAGCAATATACAAAACTACAAAGCATTGTGACATAATGTGTATTTAGCGTGAATGCATGGTCTTTTTATAATTATACCGTAAACCTTGAACTGTACTTGTGCCATTACAGACAGATTTCCTTCTTATCCTATGCCACTGCCAGAGCAAGATAATGGAAAATCCTTGTTTTGGCAACACCCCGGGCAAGAGGGACATCCGTTACAGAATGTAGCAGACAAGAATATGTGCCCACATTCTAGATTTTCCTGCCACATGATATGATGTTTAACAACCTGGTTCAAGCTTCTCCTGGTTCGAGCTTGACAGCCGTTTTTCTATGGGGTTAGTTTGCCCAAAAATGGGTAAACAGAAACATGCTTGCTTGACGTGCAAGAACAAACCACATTGGTTCTCATGCGTCAAGCCAGTACAGCAGAATAAAAGCCTAAATTAAAATTCAAATATATTACTTTAATGATCTCTGTGTCAAAATTTAGGTGGATTAACATTCAATGGAGGGACAGAAATAACTCAGGTTTCATTAAAAAATATCTTAATTTGTGCTTCAAAGATAAATTACAATCTTATGGGTTTGGAATGACATGAAGCTGAGTAATTGATGCTGATTTTCATTTTTGGGTGAACTATCCTTTTAATATGCCATGTTAAATAATACTACAAATAGCAGGGATTCAGCTCTTGATATTTACCTGTTTAAGAAGGCGTTTCCGAATGCATTGAGCTTGCGGAAAGGTTTCTTGGGGTCCACAACCAAGGCATTTCCAGGAACAACTCCCTCATTCTCATTGTACATCACAGCTATGAATCCATCTGTCGTTGGTTCAGGGCCAATTCGCATCCCTGGAAAATCCTGCTCCAGAAGATACCTGCAGGAGAGAGAGGTTAAGTATTAACAAACCACTTCTTTGTCGACCGGAGCGGCAGAATTAATGTGACAGCACAGGCTAACAACAAAACGTCACGGTTAGGTGAGAATACAACGAATGGAATATTTTACGGCGCTACCTTTAGGTTGAGACAGAATGCAGTAAGATAAAGATAGTCAATAAAATCAAAGCTGACCAAGGATCAAAGGTAAACAGTGGCACATAACCATTAGACGATGGCTAGAATGTGAAAACAGACCTATTCATCAGTCTCACTCTTCCTGTAACTTCCTAGCCAAACCATAGATTCCTACCACATCCTGTCAGAGGATAAGAAAGTGTCAAAGGTTTCCAAGCAAAGAAACACACATGGCTTGTCTTTCAAATCTAACATAAACATAAGGGAATTATGAATCAGACTGCATTCATTGTTAAATATGGCTGAATTTCTCCAGACACTGACCTGAAAACTGTTTTATGGGGGAGAGAGTTTAGAAAAAATAATACAAAAATAATTTGTATTGGCTTTTCATACTCACTTATACAAACAAGTACTTATATACTTAGAAACTTGTGCACTTCATAATTCTTTAGACTGGAATACGATACTTAAACAGCCTTAAACATCCATCATTTCCAACTATGACCTAATGTTTCATTATAAAAGGCTGAGTTAGTAATAAGCCAGTTCTACTTTGAGAGGAGTACAACATGAATCACAGAGCTATTGGTTTTTCTTATTTATTCAGAGACTCCCTGTCTAGAACAGGATCTGATGAGACCCAGCACAGACATTAAAGCTGGATGGTATTGACCTACAGTGAAAAGTCAATAAGAAGAATAATGATGCTTTTATGAGTTGTTTGCATTCTCTCCAGCCTTCAACATCTCTTCACAGATGAATGGACTATGTGAGCTGGCATAAGCTGTTTTACACACCAACTTGCAAGGGTTTGCAGCATGTGGCAGCAACCACAAAGAGCTCACTGTACTAAACTTAACACGTGTAGTGTACATGCTGTTCTATGAGTAATTAAAAATAAATAAGTAAGTCACAATAAATATAGTCGTGTCTAATAATATAAAGCCCTTTTTGGCTTGCAAAACATTAATATTCGATTACACCTTATTTTAAGGTGTCCTTATTACAGTGTAATTATACATTTGAGCACTAACAACATGTACTTACTATAGTGTTAATATTGGGGTTTGTTTTAGGGTTAGTGGCATGTAATTTTGCATATTTCACTGTTATTACTATAGTAAATGCGTGTAAAATGTGAAACAAGGACGCTAAAATAAAGTGCTACCAACTATTCATTCATTCACAGGCAGAAAACTATACCAAGTGTTTTGCTGAAGTGTTGACTTTCTGTCAAAGCAATGCGTTACCTTATGAAAGTGGTCTTCCCAGTGGAATACTGTCCCACCAGGAGGACCATGGGCTTGCTATGGAAATCCGCCTCCTCCAGAGCCGGTGAGTGGAAGTCGTGGAAGAGGTAGGTCTCCTCCAAAGGTAGCAGTTTTTTAGCATAAAGGCTCTGAAGTCCTTCTGTCACTGTTTGAAACATGTCGCCCTCCTTGTTTCTTCCACCCTGTTCCTTATTTACCCAAGTGAACATGTTGCCGTTCTTCTTAGAGCTTTCTTTTATACGTGATGCAAGTTAGTTCCCTTTTTTATACTGGAGGAATTTAAAACGGTTCCAGTTTTTTTTTTCCGCCTTGTTTATTTCCTTTATTTGTTTCAGTAGCAACACTAGCCTGTCTACTGGCCTCTGCGCGTAGTGTCCAGCTGTTTGTCTGTCGCCGTGACCTCACCTGTATCCTTTTATGTGACGCTCTTTCTCGTGACTCTATGTTTGAATATTCATGAGCTACACTGACGTATCTCCCGCTGTTGTTAGGGAGGAGTTGTTGTTAGGGCGCAGTGAATCTGTAGGCACTCCATTGGGCGCTGCTGACTGCTAGTTCTTTTCTGTGGAGACGAGCAGGGCGCAGCAGAATATTTAAAAACTTTAAAAGAAGCATTTTAAAACAAGGCGAATAAACATTACTAGTGTGTCTGTTTTTAATGAATCCAGATTATGGACTGGCGCACTCTTACGTTGTTTAAATGTGATTGAAATTAGCAGAACAGACCAAGTACTCCATAGTGCAACCAACCTTGTGCATTTACGTCACCTAGTGGTAAGCAATGAAATAACAGTATTTTTTTTTTTTTTTTACAGTAGTATAAATTCACTAGGGCTCGGAGCAAAATGTCCAATATATTTAAAATGTGAACGCGCCTGCAGTGAACTCATGTTTTAAAAATCTGTTATCTAAATGTTTTATATTTCGTAAAATATTTTATTCTATGGATTTGAAATAAATAGAGAACAAAAATGCCACATGCCCCTTAATAAAAAATAAAAAGGTTTTTGGCAAGGATTACATGTCAAACGGGTGTGGTTTAGGCGGCCCGGTTGTTGACCCTTCTAGGATATGTTTCTTAAAGGGTTAGTTCACCCAAAAATGAAAATAATGTCATTTATTACTTACCTCATGTCGTTCTACACCCGTAAGACCTTCCTTCATCTTCGGAACGCAAATTAAGATATTGATCCATAAATCCATAAAGGTACTAAAAACATATTTGAAACAGTTCATGTGAGTTCAGTGGTTCTACCTTACCGATTTCAAAACACTGCTTCATGAAACTTCTGAGCTTTTTGAATCTTTTGTTTCGAATAAGTGATTCGGATCTCCTATCAAACAACTGCTGAAATCACGTGACTTTGGCGCTCCGATTCACTGATTCGATTCGTAAAGCTCTGAAGCAGTGTTTTGAAATCGGCCCATATAGATATTGTTGGAAAGTCGTTATTTTGGGGTTTTTTTTTGCCGCACAAAAGTATTCTTGTCGCTTTATAATATTAATATTAAGAACCACTGAACTCACATGAACTGTTTCAAATACGTTTTTAGTACCTTTATGGACCTTGAGAAGTTCAGTGGCTTTGCTCTCAATGCAGGCCTCACTGAGCCATCGGATTTCATCAACAATATCTTAATTTGTGCTCAGAAGATAAACTAAGGTCGTACGGCTGTAGAACGACATGAGGGTGAGTAGGTTAATAAATGACATTATTTTCATTTTTGGGTGAACTAACCCTTTAATGTCATTAGTCAAATGTAAATTATTGCTTAGACTTCTCGTGTAGAACATGATAATTTTCTTATCGTTGTCATCAGTTGATGAATAAATTGAGCTTTCCACTCATTAATTGCAACCCACTAACTTGACCTGTTATAAGAATTCATTTAAAAAAACGATATTTTGTGCAATTGTATCAATTCAGAAAAAAACTCTTTGAAATTGATACAATTTCTAGAAAGAGGTTTGCTTAAATTGCATAGTGAGGTAAGTTGAAGTTGTATCTCAGCTTGACACATCCATAAACAACAGAATTCAGAATGTTTTTCAACAATTTTTATATTGATATATTTATACATATATTACACATTTAAACAATACTTGTGCAAAAACCATCCCTACCATGAAAAATGATCTGGATTATTGTATGTGTCTCTGGCAGCATGGCTGGAGGCATAAAGGCATTTCAGACTGTTTTAAAAAATAAAATACAAAACACAAAAGGACAATAGATTCTGATGCATAGCATCTATTAATTAGAACATTACAAAAAATAATGTGTCAAAGTGGTAAACGCAGGGAAGGTAAAGTCATGTAAGAATAGGTTTTACATGCATAAAAACTGAGGTTTTGCTTTTTGACAATGGAACCCTTGCAGGGTCACTGTTTAGTGCCAATGTAGTCCTTCATGAATGCTCCATAGTCAGGTCCTTTATATCTACTACACAGAAACACGTCCACCCCTGCCCGCACAAACAAGACTTTCTAGTCACAAAACTCCTCTTCATATCAACTGTTCTCAACATACCACCACAACACAACAGATGTCAGCTCAAGTACTTATTTGCATATTGTACAAAACCACCAAAAAACAAAACAAAACAAAACAAAAAACACCAAATACTAAACTTGTCATGATTACCAAACATGAAGGGTTACCTTGCAGACTTAAACAATTTGAGAGATGACTATTAGCCTCAAACGCATTCATACTCACTGAAGGCTAACACGATGATGAGTGTAAAAAGCTTTTTGTTTCACTTTGGGCTGGATGTTAGTCAACCAACACATCATTCGCTTCCATTTCTCCTTGTTCCGTAGATCCAGAGACATGAACATTCTCTTGCTTGATTAGAGTTGACATATTACTCTTCACTGCATCTTATATGTGGTTGACATAGGAGATTTCATCTACTCAAACCTCCTCTTAAAGGCCGTAACTAAAAGGCCAAGCAAGGCACTGTTGCTTCCCGAAGAGTGCACCAACGCACGAGCACAAGCTGACGGCTCGGATTGTTACAAATCCAAACCTGTCCTGGGTTCTTCCTCTCTCAAGCAAAGTCTTGGCTGGGAGGGCTGTGTGACTCGATATTAGCTGAACCCAGTGAAGTTAAATTCAGGGGTCCGGGAGGTCAGAGGTGTCTACAGTCACTTTGATGAAGATGGTATCGTCTTTGATGTAGGTTCCGTTCTCCAGGACAGTCTGAGCCACGAAGAGCGGACAGCCTGAGGCAATGTTCATTTCCCCAGTGGGCCGGCGAAAGCTACTGCTATGGGGGTCTGGTTTGAAGGCATCACCTAAGTGTTTCCGTGCCGGCCCCTGGTCCATTAGCATTAACGTTACTTTCTGTTTAAATGGCCAAGGCAGCAAGGCGTCATATTCCCCGCGCATGACCACGAAGAAGAGCGATAGATGTGTACCTTTTCCCATTCCATCCCCATTGAGATAAACGCGGGCACACATCTTATAGCCGAAATAGCCCGTGTAGAAGGGCTGGCTGTAGAGCGAGAGGGTTTTGGAGGCCACGGCTTCCTGTTTCCGCCTTTTGTAGTCACGGATCTTCCAAATGAGTGTACCATTGAAGCTGGCCGTCTCTAGCACCTGCAGCTTCAGGTCCATCTCTGCCAGCCGGATGTCATGGACACTCATCATGTCATCGTGACGTGAGAGCTGCTGCTCTAAGGAGCCTGGTGACAGTATCGAAAAGTGTTTATCAGTAATCATGAATGTTGCACGATATACTGTGATAAAAAAATGTAGGCACATAAAACATTTTCTTACCCAGGGTGTGAGAACCAGAACCGGAACCAACGCGACCCGAGTCGAGAGAAGATACAACTGAACGCATGCTCTCCACAGACCCTCTCAGAGCCTCCACCTCTTCCCTCATAGATCGCAGAGGACGAAGCTCCCGCAGCTCCATCTCAACCTCAAGCAGTTTCTCTGAGTGAGAGCTCATCAACATCTACACACATAAACGCATATGGAGAACTCTTTAAAAAAGGTGCTTTCGTCACAGGTTCTAATATTTCATAGCTGGGTCTCTGGTAATTTTAGGTTATTTTTAGTAGAAGTCATAAATCTTAAAGGGTTGGGAAAAATTTTTTAAAATTCTGTCATTAATTACTCACCCTCATGTCATTCCACACCTTTAACACCTTCGTTCATGTTCAGAACACAAATTAAGATATTTTTGATAAAATCTGAGAGCTTTGACTCCTCCATAGACAGCAATTTAACAACCACTGTCAAGGTCCAGAAAGGTACTAAAGACACTGTTAAAATAGTTAATGTAACTGCAGTGGTTCAACCTTATTTTTATGAAGTAACGAGAATACTTTTTGTGCACAAAAACGAAGCAAAAATAATGTCTTTATTCAACAATATCTTCTCTTCTGTGTCATTCTCTTACGTTGTTTATGTCCAGCGCTTCAAGGTTCAGACTCGTTATTGGCCGGCTTCTGTGCCAGCATCACATATATGCGTCGTGCTGCTCACGTGAGCAGCATCTGCCAATACTGAACCGGCGATCTGACGTAGAACCTTGAAGCGCTGGACGTAAACAGTGTAAGCTAATGACATAAAAGAGAAGATATTGTTGAATAAAGTTGTTATTTTTGTTTTGTTTTTGCACAGAAAAAGTATACTCGTCGCTTCATAAAATTAAGGTTAAACCACTGCAGTCATGCAGACTATTTTAACAATGTCTTTAGTACCTTTCTGGACCTCGACAGTGGTTGTTAAATTGCTGTGTATTGAGTCAAAGCTCTCGGATTTCATCAAAAATATCTTAATTTGTGTTCTGAACATGAACGAAGGTGTTAAAGGTGTGTAACGACATGAGGGTGATTAATTAATGACAGAATTTTAATTTTTGGTTGAACTAACCCTTTAATGCGCTTATTTTGCACATGAAAATAGCAATAACCTAACTACAATGTATACATAATAAATTGTATAGTACCTACTCTACCATTCATAAGTTTGGGGTTGTAGTAATATTGTGAAATGTTGTTAGAATTTAAAATAACCGTTTTCCACTGTCATATTTTAAAATGTAATTTATTTCTGTGAAGGGAAAACTGAATTATCAGCAGCCATTACTCCAATCTTCAGTGTCACATGATCCTTCATAAATCATTCTAATATACTGATATAGTACTCAAGTAATATTTATTATTATCAATCTTGAAAACAATTAATTTGTATAAAACATGGTAAATGTCATATATTTACAATAATATGATTACTGACAGAAATCTTAAATGTGTTTTATTTATAATGTTTCTTTAATTTTGAATCCCATATTTTCAGTGTGGTCTCAGACTTTGAACCCACTGTAGAAGTCATGTTACAAAACAAAGGCATTGAATTATAAAAGCATGTGTTAGACAGAAGTACTGCACAGTACAGCAGACTTACGTCACTTTATACAAATTGGAGGTTATTTTTGTCTTCTCCAAATGACTCAAAAGAAAATAAAACCACTACTTTATGACGGCTCTCACCTGCATGCTGACTAGCTTCTGCTCCAGCTGCCTGTTCTTTTCTCTCATCTCTTCATACTGTGTTTCTACCTCTGCAAGACGACTGCTGAGGCTGGGCAGAACTTTATAACGCTCCATCAGCTCGCTCTTAACGTCCTCGACCTACACAGAGAGTTTAATCAGTGTACATGTTTGATTTGACAACATGCATGAGGAAAATATAAACAGGAAAAAGCATATTCATTTTCACACCGGAAACTGATGTTATTAAAAGAAAACTGTTTGTGATATGTTAAACACTGTAACTATAAATATAATCTCACTTAATATAAAGTTTATGAAATCTGCGTTGATTGCTATACCTTGGCCTCTAGTGTGGTGTTCCTGACTGCCATCATTCTCAAGTGCTCGGATGCAAAACTGGTCTCATGTTCTCTCATCTCTTGATTCAGCCCCTTTAAAATAATTAGAACCATATTATTAGTCTAGGCAGTGAAGAAAAAGAAACAAACTACAACATGCACAATATCTGATTTAAAGGGTTAGTTCACCCAAAAATGAAAATTCTGCCTCACCCTCATGTCCTTCCACACCCGTAAGAACTTCATTCATCTTCAAAACACAAATTAAGATATTTTTGATGAAATCAGAGTTTTTTTCTATCTCCTATAGAAAGCAACGTAATTACTGTCATTCAAGGTCCAGAAAAGCAGTAAAACACTGTTAAAATTGTTAACGTGACTACAGTGGTTCAACCTTAATGTTATGAAGCAAAAACAAAAACAAAACAAAAATAACGACTTTATTCAACAACATCTTCTCTTCTGTGTCATTCTCATAAGCTGTTTATGTTCAGCACTTCCAGGCTCTACGTCAGAACGCCGACTTGTTATTGGCCGGCTCCTGTGCCAGCATCACACGTGCGTTGTGCTGCTCACATGAACAGCGTCGGCCAATACTGAATCGGCGTTCTGACGTAGAACCTGGAAGCGTTGGACGTAAATAGCGTAGAGGAAAGGCAGGAGAGAAAGATATTGTTGAATAAAGGCCTTATTTTTGTTTTGTTTTTGCGCGCAAAAAGTATTCTCGTCGCTTCATAACATTAAGGTTGAACTACTGCAGTCACGTTGACCATTTTTTCTGAACCCTGAATGATGGTAATTGCATTGCTTTCTATGGGAGATTAAAAAAAAAACTCTCAGATTTCATGAAAAATATCTTAATTTGTGTTCCTAAGATGAACGAATGTCTTACGGGTGTGGAACGACATGATGGTGAGTAATTAATGACAGAAATTTCATTTTTGGGTGAACTAACCCTTTAAATTATAACAAAATAATAACAATAATAATATACTGTCATATGCAATGCATATTAAATATTTTATTATTACGTTGATTTGTTAAAAGTACAATGTACATATATACTCATTACATTTAGAAGCAAATTCAATTTTTTATCAAAATTGAAGTACTACAATACTGCTAATGTTAGTACATTTCAAAGGGTATTTAAATCAATATCTGATCAAGTAACAAACTGAAAGTCACCTTATAGGTGCAACCGAAGCGAATGAAGGAGCAGGTCACCTGGGCCTTTGGACAGTCATGCTGGTGACTGGATAGCTATAGGAAACAAATTCATTTCATAAATATATCACAAATCTTCTGCCTTTACCATTCATTTACAATTCAAATAATTTTGGTGACACATTACAATAAGGCTTCATTAGTTAACTACATTACTTAACGTGAACTAACAATGGATAACACTTCTACAGCATTTATTAATCTTCGCTAATGTTCATCTCAACATCTACCAATGCATTTTTAAGATCAAAAGTTGTATTTGTTAACTTTAGTTAATGCACTGGGAACTAACATGACTATAAACATTTTTATGAACTAACATTAACAAAGGCTAAAAATGCTGTAAAAATTTATTGTTCATTATTAGTTCATTTTAGTTATACATTAACTAATGTTAACAATTGAGACCTTACTGTAAAGTGTTACCATAATTCTTCATGCTTTTAAAAGCACACACAAACACGCACACGTTAGTAAATCAAAAGTAATGCTCATTGCACTCCAAGCCTACCTCACTTCTTAGAATGGAAGAAAACGAGCAGTGATTAGGGCATGCTACAGGAAATGCAGGACAGACTGTTTCTTTGTGTTTCTGCAAAGAGAGACGACTGTTAGACTGAAATGCACTAAAAATATATACTGTATACGGCTCACTTTCAAAGTTTGAGATGCTCATGATTAAAAAACTGTTAGTGTGTGGCGTAATAATGACAGGATTAACCAGGCATTCTTGAAGTGAAAACACAGACCAATCATTCTCTAAATGACAGTCAACATAAAACGGGAGATTCCCCCAAGTTCCTTGTACAAATGTGAAACTTAAAGGTCATGGGACATTAATGACAGAACACAAGGGGAATACTTCTCATAGAGGAACTGAGATGTCCACTAATTCCAATCAAGGAAAAAAACTCAATGACAACTGAAAAAAGATCTTATGAATTTTTAAGTACTTTCCATTTGATTTCAGGTCCTTTTTATGGGAACTGGGGGATTTTGGGCAATGTGCATTACCTGTAACTCAGTGAGGGCCATCTTATGATTGCAGAATTCACAGGTGATCTCTCTGTGTTTGCATTTGCGGCTCAAGTGCTCGGGCATGTCTTTCCTCATCATCTTCTCCTTACACTTTCCCAAAGGGCATGGCACCTCAAAGTACGGACAAACTTCCAAGTGGTCCTGTTGAAAAGAGAGAGACAAATCTGAATTCTGTGGCCTAACTTTGCCCGAAAATCTCTATTAAACATAAAATACATGGCATTTAAACTATAAAATAAAACTACACTCCCCATTCTCACACTTGTCTAGGCTCACATTTCTTTGCGCTCAAGGCAGGTTCTAGTCAGGAGGAATTTACCATACGATATGTAGACTATTGTGTCTAAGAATCATATGACTTACCATGACCCGTTGTAAACTCATCTGTTCTTTACATCCATTTTTCTCACTTCGACAGTAGACCTTCAGAGCCATAATTTCCCTATTGCAGCAAACATCCCGGAATATCTGACATCACATGAAAAAAAAAAAAAAAAACATCCATCCATTACAAGGCCTGTATAAGAGAGATGTGTTGAGTGCTGCCCGTTATATGGCCCACATTACTTTCACTTGGAGCTGTGAGAGTGAGATTTAATATGTAACGGAGTGGGTGTGTTCTCGTAGGTTTTAGCTTCACTTTCTTACCTTATCTTCAAAGAGTGGTTCTAGATCAGCTGGACACACTGGGTTAGGCTTACTGAAAAAAAAAAAGTCAGATTCAAATGTAAGCAAATTGTGTCTGTAGTTCACCTTACATTCAGAAATAAAAATACTGGGAATACCCCAAGATTATTTCGCAAATACTATTTAGATAGTGTTTCTAAACCTTTTTCATTGTCCACAATGATATTCGTCCCTTGACCTTCCAGTTGTTTGTGATTTACTGGATAAGGATTACAGGGTTAGTTCACCCAAAAATGAAAATTCTGTCATTAATTACTCGCCCTCATGTTGTTCCAAACCCGTAAGACTTTCATTCCTCTTCAGAACACAAATGAAGATTTAATGAAATCTGAGAGCTTTCTGTCCATCCGTTGACAGCTACGCGACTACCACTTTGATATGTATTGAGCGTTTTAGTCTATTTTAAAACACTCAATTTATATGGATTCGTTTTACGAACTCTTTATGAACTTTTTGTCAAAGTGGTAGTTGCGTAGCTGTCAATGGAGGGACAGAAAGCTCTCAATTTAATTAAAAAAAAAATCTTCAGTTGTGTTCTGAAAAGGGGTTGGAATGACATGAGGGTGAGTAATTAATGACAGAATTTTCATTTTTGGGTGAACTAACCCTTTAAGCATAAGAATTAAAAAAATATATATTTTTATAACTAGAGCATAACCAGAAAAATAGATATTCATTATAAAAATGTACATGGAGTTTTATCATTTTATATGATTGCGGGTCTAAAAACTACACTTTAAAAACTAGGCTACCTCATCTATTCAGGTTTTTCAAGACCATGGAAACACTGATTCTTCAAAGAAAAGAAAAAAACAGTTACTAAAATAAGTAATATCTTGATTTTTTTAGCTTCATTTAATGCTTGTTTTGTCTTATTTTAAATCATTTTGAGTAATCTTGAAAATTTTCTGGTGGAGATCCCCTGAATAAGATCATATTTAACAACACTGTACGCCTGGTATTAACATACATTTTCAGTGATCGGATCACAATCGAACATTACTTTACCATAATAAAAGCCAGGTGTAAACACCCAATACACATTGTGGTCGGATTCAAATTACTGAAACAAAATTTGGAGGAGGTAAGGGATGGATTCTGGTCACATGGGTTTTTTTAAATTCTGCTCACACTATGTAAAAATAACCTTGCAATTTTGGCATCTGATTTGTCACATGACCTCTCAAGAATTCTTCCACTAAACTACACTTACAATATCTTGTTTCTCTCCCAAAAATCACACAACTTCCTCTCAGCCCATTTAAAACACTTTAAAACTTATTTTTTCCTCATTTTTCTTTTTAATCCTTATTAGCATCTAGAATAACTGACAGAAATGTTTTGGTAAAAACAAACTCCAACGTAAAAAGTAAGCAGCATTTTCCATTTTGTGCAGGCTAGTGCTATCAAGACACACTGAAATAGAAGGTGTAAATGCAATCCAGCAAAATAATATACAGGCACTATCTGAATAGGAAATATGTTGAACAGTATGTTGAAAATAAAATATCTGAAATTGCTTGGCTTATTCCTTGGCTTGTGATAGCTTTCTCATTATTACAGCATATGTAATAAACCTCACTAATGAACGCTTGCCCACCTGAGCAAGTCTGTGATGCAGCTCTCGCAGAAGCGATGTCCACACTCAGTTTGCCGCGGTATACAGAGCACTAGCCTGCAGGCCTCGCAGCAATACTTCGGCTCAGGTGTCGTGACAAAGCGGTCCCTGAAGCCTCCGTGAATGGGCAAGAAGCCCGGCTCGGGCCTGGGCCGCTGGGCCATGGAGGACATAGCAAGAGATGGCGGACGCTGCTGCAGGGCAATCTGCTGTTCCACATTACGCCCTGCGGACATGACCTGAAGAACAACAGACAGATTAGGGTCTAACTCTACACCCATGATATGTACATGAGAAAATAGAAACGCTGAATATCTTGGTTACATAAAAAGTTCACAACAGATTTACTACATATTCTCATTAACATTCTAACAGACAAAAAAAAAAAAATGATAGTCAACTGTCATCTTTGGCACATTAAATTCCTTTTTGTCCAGATTGAAGCTGTCAGGAATTCTGTATCGTCTGGGAAGCATTACTGAAAGTAAAATAGAATAGGCTGTTGTCTGATTGGGTCCAGACCCTCTTGTCATACACCAATTTGTGGCTGCCTCTGTGCCATTGTTTCAAGAACACAAGTGCTGTTAAGTGTTTAGTAGGAATACTGTTCTGACCTTATTGAGACAGAAGAGTTTGATGGATTTAAGGTGTGACTACCTAAGGCCCCCAAAAGCATTTGGACAATTAAAGATGCACTTAAAATGTCAGCAATATATCAATCCAAGTGACATTTGCAAACAAATGATGCATGACTTTCAGTTCAGTCTAACTTCACTCTTGTAATTACTTTTACTGGTCCCAAGGTGATTTTAGTGGATGAATGAGTCAGTTCCTCTTAAACTCATACAGGTGTCCTAGTAGAAAAACCACCGACGTAGTTTATTACATTAGCTATGGATGTTTCAAATGCTTGAAATTAGCATTGCAGACAATGATACATTTACTTTAAAAAAGGGAAAAGGACAAAAAGCATTGACAGGAACTCCTTCAAATATACATCCAGTTTTCTGTGGAATATAAACACTAAAGTTTAGGCTCAGTAGAGCTGTTTAATAATAAAGTTTAATAATCATTTTATTCAGCGAGGATGCATGAAATTAATCAAAATTAACAGTAAACAAAAAATAAAAAAATAAAAAAAAGATCACTGCTTTCAGAAAACTATTAAATCAGTTTTCAACATTGATAATAATAAATGTTTCTTCAGCACCAAATCAGCATATTAGAATGATTTCTGAAAAATAATCTGACACTGAAGACTGGAGCAATGGCTGATGAAAATTCTTACATTGAATGGCAGAGTACATAAAATATAAATAAATATTTTATTGTTTTATCATTAAGGATGCACCAGAAATATAATTCTGGTCAATACTGATTAGTTGATAATCAAGTAATATCAAGAATATCAAGTAAATTAAAAATCAGTTACATCCCAATTTATCAATGTACTACATTCAATTATTATTCTATAAATAATTATCAATTCTTTTTTTAGAAAGCAGATTTGTCTATCCAACAACACAATACAAATCAGTATTCTTTCTGAATCTTCCAATATGACACACACACACACACACACACACACAAAACGAATTATTATAAAATGATGTCAGCATTGTCATTTCATAATTGCTTATGAATAGCATGACGGCAAAGTAAGCCGTGACTGAATCATCTTGACTGCGAGTAAGTGACGAGGGCATCGTCGGAACTATTAACCTCTTAAATGCCGTAAGACATCACAACAACTTGACTTCTGCCTCTCTGCCTGTTTCACATCTTCAGCCGAGGTTAGACAGATAGAAGTTAGTCATCTCCTCTTACATTTTCATATGCTAATGCCTGCCATTGAGGCGATGCTTTAACATTGTGCATACATTGCCACATCAACAGCTCCTGACCGGCAGCTCTCAGGCTGGGAAATCCCTTCATAACAGGCATAGCTCTCTAGCTCTAATAATATCTCCCCTATGAGCCAGCTACACATTAACCACACATGCAGGAAGGTCCCGGCTCCGTTGCTGAACGCTGCTAGAATTCCTTTAAGCAGAGGACACCACAGTTATTCCACAAGAGTGACTGGTCCCCACCGCACATGCCTCTTCTCCAGAACAGAGACTTTCCGACACAAAAGGAAACAGAAATTATAGGTATTTATGGTGCATTTTTATGAATGTACTGTAAGTAAACCTCGTAAACAAATATTTTAAATTGGAAAATTAGAGCTCAGTCATAGATCAGACAAAACAGTTCAGCCAAGCACCCAGCGAAAAACAACTGTTCTTGATGACAAAACATTATTGTTGTTATTGTCTGCAAGGCATATTTACGGTTAGGGTTCTGAATAAACTACTAGCACCAAGTAGCAAACTTCAGCGTGTAACTCATTCTGCAAAGACTACTACGGACAAAGATAGTAACTAAAATTGTGAGAACTGCTGAAGAGAGGTGTGCTACTATTTTTTAACCAATCAGCTTCATGACTGACACCTGGTGAAAAACAAAAATGGCGGAAAAATTCCATAAATCTACAAATCCACATTCCTTTTTGCAACGATGCACCAACTTTGGTCTTCTGTTATAAATTCAGCATTAGTTTCTCCTTTACAGTGGCGCACACTTTGTCCCTCCCTAAAAGACCAAACTTATTACTTTATAATCCGTATATATACTCAATACATATATATATATATATATATATATATATATATATATATATATATATATAGACACACTAATCATTAATGCAATATATAAAAATTAAAAAACGTTACATCAAATACTCAGTAGTGCACTGTAGATGTGCAATAAAAGTTATATATATATATATATATATATATATATATATATATATATATATATATATATACACACACACCAACACAACATAATCAGTTATTTTAATTAATATTAAAATTATTTTCTTAAAAGGTTAATAAATTGATGTTTCCAAAGTCAGTGGGTAATGATGTTAGATAATCATTATCTCAGTATTTATAATTTTTCCAATACTAATCTACCAGAAAACACCCAGAATATGCCAGAGACCATATAGCAACATGCTGAAAACCATTAAAAACACTTTTTTGGAGAGTTAAGAACCACTTTTTCAAACGATTAAATGTTTGCCCAGATAAATGGCTTTTGGGAGGAAGATGACAGCCATGTTTGGACAGTCATGTGGGATGCTCACACTCACACACAGTCACACCCTTCAAACTATTCACACTCAGCAAGAAAGGTTAAATCCCATCTGACGTATACAACACGTTACAGCCTTAGTGACGGGTGTTTCACAAACACGCTACATGGCTCAACATGCCTTTGTAAACTTACAATGATAGCTCAACTTATTCCAGTTCTATCCTTACTGGACAGACTGTGAGTGAAAAAAAATCCAGAGTCACCCATGAAAACAAAAGCGAATATTCCAAACTAGCTTTGTTGGAAAGTTATTGGATCTTGTCCCAGAATTTGTTTCTGTTTTACTTAAGCTACAGGTACTTCCCTACCTTTATCTCGCGTGTCTCACGCTGCACTGTGCTGAGGTCAAAAATAAAACCACCTACAACTAAGGACCAAACTGTCCCTGAAATAATCCACAAACTCTGAGAAAGAGAAATACTCGACTACGCAAACAAACAAAAGAGATATTCAGCAAAATAAAAATCCACGTACTGGTAGCTGACCAGAACGTGCAGTTCTCAAGGAATTTCCAGGAATATTTAAGGGGCTTTTCCATTTGCTGCCTCATCCCTCTCTGTCACTGCTGACAATACACACCCACTCACACAAACACCCATTAAGAAAAAAGTCAGTAAGCTGCTGCTATAAACTGTTGTTTATGTGAGGGATTATGTGACCTTATCCAAATGTAAAAGAAACTAAAATGATTAATTAATTGTATAAACAAACATTTTGGGGTAAAATGTTTTCATGTTTTTGAAAGTAGCCTCTCTTAGGCTGCATTTAATTGATCAAAAGTACAGTAAAAACTGTAAAATATTATTACAAATTAACATTTCTGTTATATTTTAATATGTAATTTATTTACGTGGAGGCAGAGCCGAATATTCAGCAGCCATTACTCCAGTCTTCAGTGTCACATGATCCTTCAGAAATCATTCTAATATGCTGATTTGCATATTAGACATTACAAAACACTTACGCTGTTTAACATTTTTGTGGAAACCCTGATGTTTTTTTCAGGATTATTTGATAAATAAAAATTTCAAATTTAAATGCCTTTACTGTTACTTTTGATAAATGTAATGTCCTTGCAGAATAAAATAATTAATATCTCACTGCCCCTAAACTATTGACAGTAGTATAAATGTAAAAATGTAAAAAAAAAAAAAAAAAATTGTGACCTAGTATATAATTCACCCAAAATTCATTTACTCACCCTCATGTCGTTCCAAACCATTTGGAAAATAAAATGAGATGTTTAGCAGAATGTTTAAGTTGCTCTTTCCCATTCAATGAATGAACCATTTAGCCTTTCACTTTCACTTTACGGAGTCATTCAGATTTGGAATGACAAAGAGTAAATGAGGAGATAACTATTCCTTTATTGCTATAATATACATTAATGAGTCCCAAATAAGCAAGATAAATCTGTCCCATAATCAGTGCATTTATAGTTTATGCAATTAAAATCTTAAAAATTAAACACCTCACTTAAAACCAAGAACAAAAATCACAAGACTAAGAAATGCTAAAGTAAAGCAAGCATCCATGTAATAAAGAACATAATACCAGAGAGAGCTGCAGGTGAAAAGCGTAACACAATACATTTCAGACTGTTAGTTTAGAGCTGAGAAGCTTCAAGGTAATACGGATTCTTTGAATGTATTTGTGCTGCAGGAGATCTCATAACAAAAATGAAAGAGAACTAAGAAGGGGAATATCACCTCTTCTTTCTGGCCTGACCTTTTACCAGAGGAAGACATGTGTGACTATTTTAGGTCATTTACAGGAATAAAACACCATTTCAAATGTGAACATATGATGAAGGTGTGATGGCTTACTTTGTGTGAAAATGCAAAGGAAGAAGTTAGGCTTATGTCATCTTCTCAGCCACCTTCTGCTTTCACAAAAGAGCCTGCTCCAACTTCTGTTGAAATCAAGCCCCAAATGTGTGCTCCCTGTAGTGTATCACAACACTTTACTGTGTTATTCTGAGAGTGAAACTAAGCTGGATTCAAACAGTCTCAGTTTTGATCTGCAGCACATGTTGGACTATTTTAGATTTTCAAACTGCTTCTGTGTCCACTGGCTTTTTTTCATCAGCGGATTTAAATAGAGAGTAGAAGAAAATTGTTTTGAATGATATTTACACTTTCCTAATTTATCAGCCTTCACTTCAATATTGAAGTATAATCAATACTGAATTTACAGATAAATGTAATATATTCTTCAAAGTAATAATATTATGACATTTGCATAACGGTCGGAATACGTAACCAGAGCTTGTAGCAAAATCCACTAGTGCAAAACGCACGATATACAAGTTAGTTTGTTTTTAGCATTACATATAATCCACTTAATTACAACTCACACATTTAAAACCAAGATCTAAATTTATACACAGTGCGTGCTGTTCAAAAGTTTGCGGTCAGTACGATTTTTTTTTTTTTTTTTTGAAAGAAATTAATGCTTTTATTCATCAAGGATGTATTAAATTGATCAAAAGCGACAGTAAAGACATTTATAATGTTAAAAAAGAAATTTGAATTTTCCATTCGAAGAATCCTGAAAAAAAAAAAAAAAGTATCACGGTTTCCACCTGTTAACCTGTTAAATTAAGCAGTACAACCGTTTTCAATATTGATAATGATAAGAAATGCTTCTTGAGCACCAAACCAGCATATGATTTCTGAAGGATCATGTGACACTGAACACTGGAGTAATGGCTGCTGAAAATTCAGCTTTCCCATCACAGGAATAAATGCGCTTGAAAAATATATTAAAATATAATACAGTCATTTTAAACTGTAATAATATTTCACGATTTTTGGTCAAAATAAATGCAGCCTTGGTAAGCATAAGAGTCTTTTTTTCAATCTAACCGACCCCACACATTTGAACAGTAGTGTATAGACGGTTATTATTAGCTGATATTATTTATACATGTTTATTTTTAGAATTAAAATACTTCATTTTAGGTTTGTATGTTTTTTTGTAGTTAACAGTGCAAAAAAAAAAAGGCATATATTAAAAAAAATTATATATATATATATATATATATATATATATATATATATATATATATATATATACATATACACACACACCTACATATAGGTTACATGACATACTTTTTTATAAACTATTTGTTGTGAAAAATCAGTATTAGTATACTAAATTTGTACAGAAGTATTGTGTTTAAAAGGAATGTACTGATAAAAACTAATCTTTTCTGATTAAAATATGATATGTAAGACAGCAGTACACCCATTCTCTGTCTCATAAACTGCATCCAACAGTGGAATACAGTATGCCATCATGGTTTTTTCCATCAGTAGCGTACAGGCCTAAATCATGCAAGAATTTTGCAAGTTAGGTATTGCCCCCAAGGAATAAGACCACAGAAGATTAAAGAGCAGAAGAAAAAAAAAAAAAACATAAAAGATCACACTGTGTGTGAAGGTTATATAGGTATAAGTTCATAAACCATACCTATTCTGTACAACAAAGCCTGTATAAAACATAATATATGGAATGTATTGATCCTTAACTGTAAACTCACATTGATGATCATAATAAAAGAAAAGTAAAAAGTACACGACACACATAACATGCAAAGGTGAGCTCATCTTCATCTACCATGAATTTGTAAAGGAGCTGTACGGGATTTAACCTGTTAACATGCTTTACATGTTTCACAACTTGAAGAATCGGAGCCCAAAAGAGCCTATATTTGTCCTGGAGACGGTTAAGAGAGCAGGTGAACATCTCAGACCAAAGCAGGACACACTTTGATCACTGTAGGTGAACCCATAGACTTTGGGTTTACCTAATCTTACCTTTCACTAACATGAGCTACACGTTATTTTACATGTGGATCTGTGAAATAGCCATCCACTTACATGAATCAGTTGATCAACGATGTCGTCCGATGATCCAACCGTGTTTCTCTGAAGAATTTCACGAATGGAGCCACAGATGGTCCACTCATATGACAGACACACCGAGACAACAACGTCCAAATTTACGCGGCCACAGCTCCGTCCTCGCTTCTCAAACAGGCAACAACGGCCATATGATCAAAACGGGTCATTTTGACATCGGAATGTTCCAAAAACGGCTCGGTTGAGGTACACGAATAGGTAGAGAAGCCGCCACTGTGGCAGGGTGCTGTTGATATCAAGTCTACCAACTGGAAAGCCCCCTTGGTCTGACTTCCTCAGGAAATCCCCGTCATGAAAAAAAATGTAGCTGGTTGTAAAAGGACGCCATAGAGAAAGAACAGGCTGTGGTGTGGTGTCACGGCCGCGGGGTGGCGCTAGATCGTAATTAGAGTCGCTTTCACTTCAGCAGCTCTTTTCCACGTGTTTCTAATAGGTGATGAACTGTAAAATGCTTTTGTTACATTACTGTTCAAATTTCCTGATATATCGAGTTAGTTGAAGGAATCTAATTACAAATAAATCACAATATGAATGAGGAGCTGTTTTCCCACCAGCAACCCAAAAATATTTGTCATGAGGACTGGGGATGAAAACGTACTTAATTGTCATGACAATAATATATCACAAAGCAAAAAATTCATTTATGGCTTCAGGCTTAATTTTTTTCTATGCAATTTATGTTGGAATAAAATAAAACGCTCTCTGTGAGATTTATCCACTTGCAAATTCCTATGCTTTATTCCCACTGTGATCCACCAAGATCCTTATCACAAATTATAATTTATTTACTAACAATGGATTAAATGTAACAATGTATATGGGTTGAATAACAATGAACGCATTCAACGGTATAAATCCCTTAGTTTTATTATGTCTAATGTGACATAAACTGATTACATATATATAGGCCACAGTTTATGACCACATTAGCTCCCACCCACCCACACACGCAGACAAACAGAATTTCACCCCAACCATGTACATGTTATCTGCACACATAAGTTTAAAAGGAGTTCACACATGTATGGTACCATTACAGTTATGAGAGGGAAAAAGTTGGTCAAAATAAGTGAGAGTGCATGTATTTTAAATAACTTATTCCACTTTCAAATTAAACAATAATAATAATAAAAAAAGAAGAATTCATCTACCTTTAATCTCCAAACACCATAATAATTAAGGTATTGAAAAACATCTAGAAGCATGGAATAGTAGAAATTTAGATGTGCTGCAATATTTTAATATTCTTAACTACACATGGCAATTCATATATGTTTAAACACCCGTAAGAGGGTGAAAAGCTTGACCTTGGCATGAAGAAGAAACGGTTCATGCATGCAAAACAGTTTCAAATAAGATTTTAAAAATCCAAAAAAAAAAAAAAAAAGAAAACAAACAAACTCCGCATTCCATTACATTCTTACAATCATCAGCCTCAGCCAAGCAACCTTTTGCGATAAAATGCATTTCAAATACACCATGTACAAGGGTCCATGATTAAACATTATACGACCTAATACTAAACCAATTCACATGAACAATATAAGAGCTGCATTTTAAAAAGAATATTAAAATTGGTATTTAATTTTTTTAAACTTCATCCACACTGACATTTCATTTTATCTATACAGTGCAGTTCTTATAATTCCATTTTATGCAAATAAATAGCTTAAAATTCCACCCAGAGACTTAAAAAAAAAAAAAAAAAATCAAAATATCAAATCATATAACTAGATAATATGCTACAGTAATAAAAAAGTAACTGGAAAGGGATGTTGGACTAGGACCAGATCAAAGCCCTATGAATATATCAAGAAAAAGAGATGGTCAAGTGACAGTAAACTCCTTCAGACAACAGATCTTTCAAGACCACAATTCACTGTTCAGTGACATTGGGATGGGTGTGTATATATATATGGGTGTTTTATTCCCCCTAAAACAGACCAATTACCATTTGTGGAGAACTGCTGGTGCACCATATTGGTAGAGACCAGACAGAAACTCTACTTCTGTTGGCAGTGACTAATAAGATGGTCCTAGTTCCTAGCTTGGTGAAGATTGCGCTCCCATGCGGTAGCACCTGTTATAGAGTCCTGGGTTCAGCAGGGGGGTGAGAGCTGGAGGGGCTGGGGGGGGAGAGGAATGTCCATTACGAAGAGGCTTCACTTGAGGCCATCGAAGCCTTAATGCCTCTAACGCACAGCTGCGACATCAACTGATCTGAGCTCGTCTGACCGCTGTTGGAGAACTCAGGAAACTGAGGGGTTCTGTGTTTCCATTGCCGTTGGTTCCTGAAAAAGACAATTTGATGATCATTCTCAAATGAGATTCATAAAACAAAACCAGATTCAGGAAAAACATACTTAAATTAGAGCAAGAATTTCCAGACTGACTGTAATCTAAGGCAGAATTTTGGTGGAAAAGCCCATTAACTACTGTAAGAGGTTCTGATGGGAAATGGAGAGTATAAGAGCTAATGACCTCTGTCTGGTTTTCTGAAGGCCCGGGGGTGGTCCCCTCTTCGGATGACACCTCCATCTTCTCTTCATCTATACCCTTGCGTCCCTCCACGCCGTGCTCAGCTTCCCACTCCTGCAGGACCTCGTCCAGATTGAAACGACGCCGGTAATTCACAAAGAAGTTTTTTACTTGAACCACAGACTTGTTGCCGATCACATCAGAAATGGCTTGGAAATCCCGCCCATACTTCCTTATAGCTGAGAGAGGGAACCGAGGATTGACCAGAATTTCACTGCTTTCATTTAACTAATCATTCTTTATCCAACAACCATTTGAGAAATGTGGCCAAATTTACCTTGTACTGCAAGCAGCTGCTCTTCTGTGGTCCAGCGGGTATTAAATTTCTGATTAGCCTGAGGAAAACAAAGCACATTTATATCTTTTGTGAACAACATTCATGCAAAAAAAAAAAAAAAAAAAAAAATGGTAAATATGGCTCTCTGTGAAATAAGTTGGATGGAAATAAATTGTAAAGATGTGAATATTGTTACCTCAGATGGCCTAAACTCTTCCACACCCGTGTCTAGCTTATCTCTGAGGGCACTATTGTGCTGTTTAATGCTTTGAATCTATGACAAAAAAGGTAAGGGTTATTTGCATCATTTTCAATGTTCTCAGTTTTAGACGATAACATACTTCTAAACTACATCACTGTCTGTCATATTTACTTCTAGCTCATCCTAAAGTCTCAAATATATATATAAAACACAGAGATTAAAGTGATGTTGCTGAGAAGTAATGAAACTCTAACCTGTCGTTTTATGGCAATGAGCTCCATATCCAGCTGCCTCAGAACACTAACTGCGGCCGGGCCGCTGCTGGACATTGCCGTCACATCATCTGAGTTTAAATGCATTCCTTTTGGAGGTTTCTTCTTTGCTCTATGTAGGTTCCTCCCAGCAAGTCCCTGTACCTCCTTCTTAACATGCAGTGACTTCTCTGCAATATTTGCTGGCTGCGGAAACACACGGAGCCATTTGAAACTTTGATTGATTTAAAACATGTTTAATGATGTAGATTTATTTATGTACAGAGAATGAGTATTGCACATTAACAAAAAAAAAATGAAATATTTAAAATATAAATTTAGTATAGTACCTTTTGCACAACTGCAGGTTTTGATTCTTGTTTCTCAAGTCCAGATGTTCCCTTAAAAAAAAAAAAAAAAAAAGAGAACTAATGTTTTATTGAGATAGACGCTAAATATGTAAAGTGCAGCAGCACTGCTAAAAGTTAAAATAATCTAAATAAAATAAAATATTTTCAACAAAAAAAACACCCATCATCTAATTATGTTAATGCATAACTGAGACACTATTGCTGAAAAATTGTGCATAATAATGTGCAGAAATATATCCATTTATGATACCTCTTTCTTCTCATCCTTATTTGGCTCAAATTCAGCATCCCCTGGAGAGTTGCAACCATTCTCTTCTCCTTCTTCATCACTACATTTGTTCAAAAAAAAAAAGTTCAAATATATCATTTCCTTTTCAACAATGACAATGTTGTGTTCTAAAAATAGACCATGCTAGCATTCCATGACAGCATAATCTTTGATCAAGTCTCTTAAAACCAAAGTAAACACAAAAAAGAGACATCAAACATCCTATTAATATCTTCATGCTGACCTCTCCTCTCTGTCTCTCTTCTGTTTGCGTGCATGGCGGTCCATAACACTCGTTTTGCTGCGTGTTTTCTTCCACGAGTAATAGAATCTAACCAGGCTTGCAATTGACTTGTCTGGAAGCTGGTACAAAAAAAAAAAAACAGCTTGCAAATCAAACACATAAGCAATGGAAACATCGGACATACCATAATTATACACCATTATTCATGATCAAAGCTGACACTGATTCAGTTGTAGTTGAGCCAAAGCATTAGAATTTAGGACTTGACAGAACCCATTTGGTCTTCATATGCACCAGTGACTGTTTATTAATAAACTGAATTTCAGAGGCTCCTCATGATTGGATGTCACTTTAATTTGTGAAGATGCTTATTCTCTCAACTGGATGTTTTATTTTAATGGTGAGAGTGGTTTCAGACATCTCACTCACCATCTGCTGGATGCGGTGAAACGTCTTTCCGTGAAAGCTGAAACCCTGTTCAAACAGCACCTTGTCTTCAACTGTCCACTCATCTGGAAAAGGGGTGAAGTTGGGAAGATCTGCCAAAGATTTTTCAATGTTGTGTTTGTGCCAAAACAGCATGCCCAATGCCTGTTAAATACAGAAAGCCACATAATGACCCATGTTTTGCCGACATTTTAGATTGTTAAAATTAAAAACACACCTCATGTTTGATGCTGTGAAACTGCAACTATAAGAAACTTTCATATTCTACCTTATCTTATGAGTTACAATGAGATACATCAAAAAAGTATTGAAAATCATTGATTGTGCCTAAAAAGCCTACAAAAAATGTCAACAATCATTTTACCTGCTCCATATTGTACCCATGTTTTTCTTTGGCTATTGCAATATACTCATCCACTGTAACAAAAACAGGACAAAAACAATCATCAGAACATATATCAAAAATAATTCAAATGACTAAAAATAAAAACCCTTGAAAGATACACATTTTACATAATACATTTCTTTGAATGACAAATATTTAATACATTAAAATCATTATTTCCTCCTATAAACAGCCTCCTCAACTCTATTGTGTGACTTATTTAAGCCAATATTTAAAGATGAATTGTGTAATTTCTGTGCCACTAGATAATACCATACTACTAATATTCTATGCAAATTGTAGAAATGACACGTATCTCACATACTATCTTAAAAGATAGAAAGTATTACAGACATCCAGTAGCGGCTCCTGACTGTAAATTTAGGTAGGGCAGATCCTGGGTCTTAGCACTAGTTTATGATGAACATTTTGTAAGCTTTATTTTCTAATCATTGAAGACATGCAGACACACTTTTGGCAGAGTTCTAACGTCCTTGCATAATTCAGCCTGAAAGCGGTGCTCTAATGATGACTGACAGGCTTTAAAGGGATAGTTCACCCAAAAATTAAAATTCTGTCATCATTTACTCACCCTCAAGTAGTTCCAAACCCGTTTTCATTTCTTTGTTCTGCTGTACACAAAGGAATTTATTTGGAAGAATGTCAGTAACCAAACAGATCTCACCCCCCATTGACAACCATAGTATTTATTTTTGCTACTATGGTAGTAAATGGGGGGTGAGATCTGTTTGGTTACTGACATTCTTCCAAAAATCTTCTTTTGTGTTCAGCAGAACAAAGAAATTCATAAAGGTTTGGAACTACTTGAGGGTGAGTAAATGATGACACAATTTTCATTTTTGGGTGAACTATCCCTTTAAGAACACACAACACACAGAATGCCATCTTAGTATTGCCTCTGAATGTTGATTTAGAGTGTTAGAAGTTGCGGAGTAATTCCACTGAAGAAATGAAAGTAATTTTTATTCTCAGAAATTTCATATAACAAAAACAACAGAACAATATAAAGGCTGTTCACATTAGCACGTTTAAACTTTCATTAATTTGATACGAAAAACCTGATTACTTGAAAATTACCGACCTGATTCAGACTAATATACACAAAGCTGAAGTGGATTCATATAGTCTTGGTCTGGAACAAGGTTTACATAAGGAAACGTGAAAACAAGCAGGGCAGTCTGAAATCTGCCCCAATGGCTCTCAATTAGAGCTCGCTGCAGTTACATTTTTCACCACATATTCGCATTGGAAAAATGTGGGGCGCTGTTTACGACTTAAAATAGCCTAGAAATCTGAAAAATTGTGACAGAATGCTGCAGTAACAGTTTATATAGAGGTCTACGTTTTGGATGAATATTTTGGTGACTGCCCCACCTGCCCTTACAGATGAGCCATGGCATCTATGTACGAATTTCTGTTGTAATACAATGTTCAGTAAGGAGGAGGGGGCCTTTGTGCCATCTGAAACGAGTTTTTGCTTGGTGGGATATCTGGTATTACACCGTAATACTACTACACAACCTCTTTGAATATTCATTGGCTATCTGAATACAGCCCTTGTCTTCCATTGGTTGGACAAACAGTCCCCCTCCAGACTCAAATGTTGGTTAATTATCCCATTTGGGCTAAACGGATCAAAAACGTTCCCATTTCTTTGTGGAAATCACACTACAAATGGCCCTCCGTATTATCCTGTGAGAGCAGAAAGTAATTTACCCACAAAAAAATTACACACTTCAGCTTTAAAGCGTCAGAATAACACTGGGTAGCATGATAAAATTAGAAGGAATGCCAATATTTACATATGAAAACAGTTAATGCTGGTTTATTATTTATAGAGCCAATTAACATCCTCATAAATGACTCACATTTGGCCTCTGGTATGCTCGGATTTGGAAACCACACCAGCATTCCCAGATTATCTCTCTCTTGGCTTGCCTTTGCTACTTCTGATGACAAAAAAGAGAGAGGCATTAGTGGATTAAACAAGAACACATCCATCTATTTTGACTTCAAACAAAAACAATTTTACTACTTAATAGCAATTTTTCACTAAAAGGCCTTTTCTTATATCCATGCCAAATCTTTTAACAATTGGATAAAAAGGAAAGGTTTAAAGATAAACGAAATAAAAAGGGATTAAATTAAATTATAATTAGAAGAAGATATTTAAAAAATAAATAAAATAAAATAAAAAATGATGAACGCTCATTATCCTCACCTCAAGTTTCAAATATCAACCAGCAAAAGTTTTTAATTTCATCTTTTGTTTTGATTTAAAATCTTTATGAACAATAACTAACTATTTTCAACGTAGGCTGCCAAATAGACAAAAAATAAATTATTAGTGTTACTGAAGATGAAGTGCACTAAGCGGACGAACTATTCCAACAACGAACAGTGTTTGAGGCTATTACGCCATCCACCCTGTGCTGTCAAAGAACCTTCCAACACTCAAAAGTCACATACCAGGATCATAATCGGGAACAACTGCCTGATACTGCAGTCCAACTCGCATCCCGCCTGCACCTTCAGAGCGACAAAATAACAAATGAGATGGACTGATTACATTCATCAGAAGTGTATGAACTTGTGAAGAGAGACCGAGGCTACCACCGTGACTTACCATGCTCGTCATCACTTGAGGAACCCGAACTTCCTTCCTCCCATGAATTGTTACTGTTCCCATTTGAAGTAAAACTTTTGGTCGGATTATTTACAGAGTTTCTACCCCTTCTTTTACCCGATATCTCAGCGGTGCCCTTCTCTAACATCGCAGGCATCTTGACAGCGAAACGCAAAAGAGCTTGAAGGAACTTGGGCTCGCTGGCTGCTCGCTATAGCTAAGCTAACTCAGCTCAACTGCTCTGATCTGAAACAAATAACACCGTCCTGCACTAATGCAAACTCCCCCAACTGGCTATATAGAGCTACGAATTCTTAAAAATGTGCATCGAATGCATAATATTTCCCCGAGTCCCAGTATCAAGTGAAGTTTGGCTTTGGAAGCGGATAAAAGCACATATGGCTGCAGTGCTAGCAGTGCGGCTGTTCTAGCGTTAGCTCGCTCTCTCTCGCTCTCTCTCTTGCTCTCTCTCTCTCGCTCTCTCTCCCTTTTTCTCTTTCTCTCTGATTGACCTGCTTTAGCTAACGTCAGTTCCTCTTTAAGACAGAAATTGTTCAAACTTCTTCTTCATATAATAATAAACTAAATTATTTTCTCCAGGCCAAGCGTCAAAGTAGGGTTTGTCTAGAAAACATCGATGCACATCTAAATCAACTCTAGACAGCTATAAGCATCATCAGCTCACACTCCGTACTTTTGAACTAGTTCAGTGAAAATCCATGCTTCTTTAATGAGTGTATCCAGACATCAGCTAGCATGACCTCCCACAATAGCAAACAGTTGACGTTATTCCTTAAAACCAATTATTATCTATATTTTCATTATTATTGCTTATTTCTTAATGTCTTTTTTAGCTATAGTAAACTATTGCTTTGTCGCTATAGTCACTATCCCAGCAGTGATATAACTATTCTCTGTTAACAAATGACATCTTTTTGCAGACAGTAACCACTACGGACACTGATAATAGAAAAACTCACATGATTCATAAAACTCAAATTAGAAGAATTATCATCCGCAGACTTCACTAAACTTGCATGTGCTTTGACTCAGATGTGTTTTTAGATTGTGGATAATCATATTTAGTTTACATTCTAGTTGAACTAGTTTACTCTTATTTTTTATTCTTTATTTTAATCACTTTAATTATGTATTTTGGACAAAAAACTCAAGTGTCAGTTGTGTCTAATGAATAGTTATAGTGAAACAAATATACTAATCAATATTGGATTATTCACAAATAAATAAAATATTATTAGATTAGTATTTGGAAGGAATACATTTATTTATTGTGATGTTTATGCATTTGGTATCACTGTAATTTTGTGTCATTTGAAGTATGCACCTGTCAATTCAGGACTACAAAGTCATCTATATGGACTGTGCCAGCTGCACTGCATGCACAACATTTGTCTCATTGTTCTGGAAATACTCTTAAAATATTGATCTTTTTTTCCATTATTAAGGCCATTTCTTAGTGTATATGGTGGCAGCTCAAAATAAATATACAGTATAAAAAATATATTTTTGCAAATTTGGAGTGGGAGCCCACTGAGATCCTGAACATTAGTGTAAATAGCACACATGACCTGCAAATAGTATTTAAAAACATTTTAATTAATCAAATCCAAAACACCTTAAAAATGAGAAACAGTACATTTTTTTGTATACAGTATACAGTTAAACAGGTTGTAACATGATATTTTATCTGATTACACACTCATTTCATTTCATAATCTCAGGGCCTTACCTCATATTGTAACATAAATCTCATGTTATAAAAGATGAAGAGCTCCACATAGGCTATATTTAAGACAGTATGGCTGTGCCTCAACGGCACTCTTCTCCGCTCCTCAAATACATTAAATATTAGCCTTTACATATAGTGTTTCATAAGAAAAGTAAACACAGTATTCAGAGAACCAGTTTTTTTATTTACTATTGTACTGCAAACAAGCAGAGATGGTCCAAAACCATCTTTGGTTTGCAAAACCTACTGACAGACATAAAGGGTGACCAATAGTAATGATTTATGAAAAAAGGGACAAAACATGGAGATGTACAAGGTTTCTGCCCAATATTTAAAATTTTGTTAATTTAGATAATAATTGTCTTAAGGCCCCGATAAACTTCAAACGGAATCGAAGAACGAACTGATGTGATGTCATTTCAAACAAAATCAGGCCAAAATAAAGTCCATTTTGGGAGTTTGAAATGGCTTGCCAATGCTAATTCTCAGGAAAAATTTGCTCCAGCTGCAAAACACCCTCGTACTACCATTGGTCCATGACGAGGTGTGCGCTCACTGCGCTGAGGCTCCGCCTTCTTTCACGCCTCTTCTCTCTGACTCATTTTTCATCTGTTGAGTCCATCGAGGTAAGACAAGTACAGGTATCTGCAGGACAGTAATAGGAGTTACCAGATCTGTCAGCAAGGCCATAAACAGAGGGGGTGTTTTTGAAAGCGTTACCTGATTTGCCGACGTCAGACTGTGTGTTGGGTTTAGGGGTGGGGTCGGGTGAAGGGGATCATTTTCATTGCATGATTTATAAACACCCACCAGTTTGAAAACACCCACAAATACAGAAACGCACACTTTTGTTCTGCGGAGACCTCATATTCAGATAAGATCTCATCGGGTCAAAACATGAACACACTGGATAGTCGCTTTATAGTAGAAAATGAAGTTGTGCTTCTGATGGAATGAGGGACTGACAGTTCTTTTCATGTTTGATACTGTAAAGCTGCTTGCTTTTAAGCAATCTATTGAATAAAATGCCAAATAAATAAACATGACGTGACATTACTGGAGTGCTAATTTGCTGAGCTTGTGCTAACATACCCATGTTATGATCAGATCCTTTTCTCTTTTTATAAATCAAAAATGCTTGCTGTAGCCTAATAATAATAATAATAATAATAATAATAGGCTAATAATTATTATTAAAATACATTATTTCTCCTCATTGCATAATCTGATTATGTATTGATATACTCTGATCATATAATTAGAGTTAAACCAAAACTTGTTTTATTTTATTACATGAAATAATAATAATAATAATAACCAAAGAATAGCGGAGGTCTGATATAAATAATGAAAAATGATTTAGTGATAAACGTACGTATCTATTTTTTTCTGAAGAAACCAAAAAAAATAAAATAAAAAATAAAAAATATATATATATATATATATCCAATCACAACACTTATCCGCTAGATGGCGCACAAGCTCCTCAACCATCTTGATAAGCCTTTGATAAGGCTCCAGTCTTGTTCCTTTAGACATTCCAACACCGTCTGGAGTTCTAAGCCTGGTTATCATCCAGTTTTATTAATTTTGACTTTGACATAATTGTGTCCTTGACTTCTTCCAAAAGACAAAAAGTAAAAAAAAAAAGTGAATATTTATATAATTAATAGCCTATAGCCTCGAAGAAAACACTAATAATCGTTTACCATAATAATAAAATTTTTTCAGAATGCCATGATCGAGTAGATCACACCGCGAAAGAGCGTGTGACTCGGCCTGTGGAATATTATGTAACGAGTTGTGGTGAATGTACTGAATGCGCGGGGGTCACTCGATATCGCCCAAACATACAGTACGCACACATGCGTTCTACACTAATAAGGAAAGGTTGGAGGCACTTTGTACCCTTGTGACGTGCGCTAGCATCCAATGGCAAAGAGCGCAGCGATATGCGTAAACCAACACGCGCTGCCCAGCATATAAAAACTCTCAGTTGAGTTTGTAGTGGGGTTTGAAGGCGGGTGAACGGTTTTAGACCCTATCGTACGAGATTACCGCCTTATTATTTATTATTCCGCCTCGTCTCCTGTGTTACATATTTATATTCTCACAGATGTTTCAGTATCAGCTCTGGCTGCATTGAACACCACGAGAAACAAAAATAAATCGCAAAACAGCCCCCCAAAACGTTTAATATAACGGCGGAACTCACAATGCCTTTGGAACTGGGGATGTACGAGAGTCGCGCGGATTATAAATCCCCGAAACAATGCCAAAAAACCTCATTTGCATTTTATCAGGCTGTACGGGACCTGTTGCCGGTGTGGGTCCTGGAGGATATGCGGACAATGGAGGTGTTTCATTGGGAAGACGACGGACAGGCGTGCGCGTACACCCCGTCGGAGGCGTTTCTGTACGCGCTTGTGCATGATCACCAGCAGTACGCGCGTTATTTACTCAACAGGTTCTCCGCCCGCGCGCTGGAGATGCCCAGCAGAAGTTTCTGCTGCTGCCAGGCATCCACAACACCGCACCTGACCATAGCCGTCCGCTACAACCGCATCAACATCCTGAAAATGATTATGGACACTATTAAAGACTTCACAGACTGCGAGAGACAGAGCTACCTGAACCGTCACGGATGCGCGCATACTGACGGCAGCAAGACCGCGCTGCATCTCGCGTGTGATCTGGTGCGTCCCGAGTGCCTGATACTGTTGTTGGGTCACGGCGCCTGTCCTTACGCAACGGACCTGACAGGGAACACCCCCTTGGACTGTTTACTCACACAGATTTGCCAGAGCGACTTTGACATGCGGACGAAGCGCATCTGCCTTGGCTACCTCATTTTATTCATGCCCACATTTCGCTTCCAGATGAAGAGACAGTTGCAGGACAATGCCGATGTGTGGAAGGGTCTTATAGGAGAGCAGGCCTTCCAGCTGCTCTCAGAATCATCACCTCCTTCACTGTTCGTTCAGGCCATGCAGAAGCTCAGCCAGTCCATTCCCAAAGAACAGCTGGACTCCCTGCCGGACTTCTTGAAACCTCTGGACTTCAGATTGGATCAAGCTTAATGTAATAAAGCACATTGTTTAACTAAATTGTTTCTTGAAATATTCAGGTTTGAGTGTATGTGATAAGCTCTGTAAATATGTGAATAGTTTGGTGTTGTACTACATTAGGGTACCTGCATTGTGAATGACACTGTAAAATTATTAAATATATATATTTTTTGCATTCGTTGCCTTGGAGCTTCATGTTTCAGATTAAGTTGATTCAAGATGCAGTCTTATGAATGAAAAATTAGACATCTTCCTCTGCCTTAAACATAAACAGTGAAAAGTTTTGGACACAATTATGCATCTCTAATATTACTATCCTCGATTTAGGATAACGTTAGTAAAATTGCACTAATTAAAATAATTCCAGTAAGAAAGATTATGCAAGAAGCCAAAAATAATAAACACATTTTGAGCTTCTTCAAAGCTCTTCTTCTGCACCTTTTCTATTGGATATTCTCTCAACCAACTTCATGTGGTGCGTCCAGGGATGCTTTTTAAATAGAAAGGTTTTCCCTTGTATGCTGGGAACTTGTTCACTATTTAGTTCAACTCATCCACTTTAAAAACACAACAACAAAAACACTAGTTTTTCAAAGTGTAAATTAATATTCATGCACAGTTTACATGTGCCTTTATATTTTGATTTCAAGCATTTAAACACATAGTTTGTGAAATACCATTACAATTAAAATAATTGTTTTCTCAAAGCTGAATTTTCAGCATCATTACTCCTGTCTTCAGTGTCACATGATCCTTCAGAAATCATTCTAATATGCTGATTTCCAGTGTTGGGGAAAGTTACTTTTAAAAGTAATGCATTACAATATTGAGTTACTCCATAAAAAAATAAGTAATTACGTTACTTTTTATGAAAAGCAATGTGTTACATTACTTTTGCATTACTTTTTCTCATCTGGGCTGGGCTTGCTTGTTTGTTTTTTAATAACAACAAAAAAGTTCTATTTTTTGGCAAATGTTAAGGCCCTTTCTCACCAAAAGTGAAATGAATAAGCCTCAGGCTGAAGAAAATGTGTATTTACATCTGTACAATAGAGGGCAAAGACATTGATTAATAAAGTGAGATTAAATACAACGGGGTGGTTTCCCGGACAGAGATTAAGCCTTTTCCTAGAATAAAATGGCCCTTTAAACCAGATTAACAGAAATTTGCTTTCTCTGTCATGGTTTAAAATAGTCCTAGACTTAGTCTAGTCCAGAGTTTAATAAGCTGATTTCCTGGAGGAAGACTAGAGCTACTCCAGGACTAAACTGAGGCTTAAATTAAACCTACCAGGAGGCAGGTTTAACTTCAGATTAACGTTGTGTTTCAAAGAAGACTCATGTATTACTTGGATATGTATTGATATTGATATACACTATACACCATTGTTTCTGGTTTAAATGTGATTGCTTCATGTTAAATTGACTTGAAATGGTTACTAGAACTCACTTGATGTTTTCATTTTGAAATAATCATGCAATCTTCCCATCATGCTTTGCACCGGCCTGAACTGGCTGAATGTTGAAAAAGTGTTATTTTATGCATTTTTTAGAAATATGAGAATATGGAGAGACGCCTTACTGTTTATTGTTCTATTATGTAAAAGTTTTTGTTATGTTAGTGGTTTTTGGAGATTGCGTTGTGGTGAAGTGTTGCGCTTGTGCTTGGGTTGAGGACCTGCTAACAAGAATTGCTTTTATATATATAGTGTTTTGGATCAAACCAGTATCATTTCTACTGCCAACAACGATTATCACATGTGTAAATAGTTACGTTTAGTTTGTTGCTATGTAAAGGACAAGGTTTTAGCAATCTGTACTTAATCGGTGTTTCAGAAAGCCGTTTTTTAAACCACGATTAACTATTCTGGATTAAGGGCTATCCTGTCTTAATTTAAACACTGTCCGGGAAACCACCCCTTAAGCTATATTTGTGTAATTTAATACAATTAATTAATACAGGTTTGTGTAAAATTCTGAAATTGCACTTCACTGTTTTTATTCATTTTGAGGAATACTGAATGTTTTCGTGCAAGTGAGATGAGTAAATACCTGCTCACATTTAGTCTAGAACTACAATAACCATCATGTTCACACAGCGCACACAACACCTCTGCACTTTATTTCTCTCAACATGGGGACAGGAGAGCTGTCAGTCAATAAATGTGAAAAAAAACCTTGGATATTAAGTTGTAAATTGAAAAATGCGTTACTTTACTAGTTACTTGAAAAAGTAATCCGATTACATAACTCGTTACTTGTAATGCATTACCCCTAACACTGCTGATTTCTTGTTATCAGTGTTGAAAACAGTTGTGCTGATTACTATTTTTGTGAAAACCATTTCTTTCAGGATTCTTTGGTGAATAGAAAGTTAAAAAAACAGCATTTATTTGAATTCTTTTGCAACATTATATGTCTTAACTGTTATTTTTCATCAATTCAAAAGTATTCATAAAAAAATGATAGTGTAAATTCAAGTGCATCCAAACATTTATTAGTGTATATATATATATATATATATATATATATATATATATATAAAAGATGATAAGGTTGCAATTAAACCACAACATGTAGAGACACTTATTGTAAACATTTTATTTGGAAGTTTGTCATGACTAAGCATGGAGCAAAGACCACAGAATTATAGTTTAATATGTGAGTTGAATCACCACTTAAACCACACTGGCTTAGCATTACATGGCCAGTGTACCACATTTATCACTTTAATATGACTTACAATATGGTCTAAGTGCAGAACGGAAACTAGTGGGGCAGAATAGTCCAAAACAATGGCAAATATAACGGACAAATAGCAAAAACAACTTGCAGCAATGCTTACATGGTCATTTCAATCTTTTTGCATATGATGCATTACTGAGGTGTCAAAATTTCAAAAATAAAGACTTCACAGTCAGACAATAAAGAGAGAGGAGAGGAAATGAAACATCAGAGCTAGCACTGAATTAATATTTAGTTATCTATGATAGATTACTCATCAAGATGCGTTCTGTATATGGACGTATATGAGGAATGCTTGTCTAGCATCAATACACAGTTTTTTCATAACAGACTATGATAGATTCTATCAACCAAGTAGTAAGTTCAAATAGTTGTGTAAATCTGTTTTAAGAGTTTAAAGTCAAACCGTCCTTTTAAAATACCTCACAATAAACTGCAACACATCACTACAGTGTTGGCAGAGGTAAGCCAGAGACCATGCTCTCTATTCAACTCAGATATGTGCCAAATGCTACCATAATTTTTCTCCTGTCAAGTATTTAAGAAGGTACAAGTGTATTTACAGATAGAGCTGAATCCCTTAACTTCCTCAACTAAAGCAGATGCAAACCTAGAACCTTTTCTCAAAAAAAGAATTCACCTTGCCTTTCCAAATGCCCACTTGTTTGTTAGTCTAAAGTGTATTGTGACATAAATTTCCTGTATCTATAACTATGCATTTAATGAAATGAGATATTTACATAATCTATCCTTCTAAAGCGGTTGACCACAGCTACAGTATAAACAGTTTCACATTAAATATTTCCCTATCTAGTGAGCAAAGTGCATTAGCATACACTACCATTCAAAAGTTTGGAGTTGGTAAGATTTTTTAAAAATGTTTTTGTCTCACAATGGTGCATTTATTTGATCAAAATACAGTAAACAGTAATACTGTGAAATATTATTACAATTTAAAATAACTATTTTTATTTTAATGTATTCAATTTTATTTTATTTTATTCATAAAAGTTTATTGTAATGTATAAAAATGTAATTTATTCCTGTGATGGCAAAGCTGAATTTTCAGCATCTTTACTCCAGTCTTCAGTGTCACAGGATTCTTCAGAATTTATTCTAATATGCCGATTTGCTGCTCAAGAAATTTCTTATTATTATCAATGTTGAAAATGTTTGGGCTGCTTATTATGTTTTTGGAAACAGTAATTCATTTGGTTTCAAGATACTCTGATGAATGGAAAGTTCAAATTATTTGAAATAGTAATGACATTTTAAGTCTTTACTATCACTTTTGATCAATTAAATGCATCCTTCCTGAATAAAAGTATTAATTTCTCTCAAACTTCTGAATAGTATAATGAATTAAATCAATACAAGTAACAAAATAATGGCTCTAACGGTGCATGTGGACATTAAACTTAATAAATAATATGCTGAATAAAACAAAATGGGTAAACATTTTCAGGTCACAAGGTGCACATGGTATTTAAAAAAACCTCAGGTAGAGTTCAACAGAGCATAAAACACATGAGGGGTAAGTAAATGATGACAGAATTTTCATTTTTTCAGGTGAACTACTCCTTTAAGAAGAAATGAGTAAAGTGCCTAGAAAGAAATTTCATATAACAGTGACTCTGGGATGCTTTGACACAATTTGTGGCATCTAAATCACCTCCCACTCTTCCTCCAGCTCCTCTCCACTCAGAGAACCCGTGTTGCCATGGTTTTTGTTCGTATTGTTTTGCAGAGTTTTGGTAAGGCGCTGGTTGAGAGCACCATTAGGTGCAACTGCCCACAGTTCATCCATCGGGGTCACTGCAAAAAAAGGCTACTTGGTCAGTTTTTATCATTTACGTGCGCAGATGTTAATGTACCCTTGGTTTCAAAGACAAGGCTTAAGCCTTTTCCCAGACTAAAAAGCATTTTTGAGCAATTTTAGCTGAAATCAACTTGCAACTTGTCAGTGCCATTGTTTTGTCTCAAGATACACACCAGTAATGTTTTTTTTTCAAAAGCACATTTATAAAAAGCTTCTTAAATGTCCTAATTGAACTAAGGCCTAATCCTGGCTTAATCTAAGCCCTCTCTGTGAAACCAGGCCTTTATCATTAACCAATTTTGAACGCTCACCTGTGAGCCAGTTGACCAGTCCTGGGATCTTTTTCCAGTAGTCTCCAGCTGGGTTCTTCTCTGTAATGCCGTATCTACGAGCCACTTCACCGTTAGAAAGGCGAACCCAAGCGGTCCTCATGCTTAGAACCAGTTGACTTGCCAGCAGTCCTACAATTTGGAAAAAAACAAACTTGAACCAATGACTAACCAAACAAGTTCCTATGAAAGAGCGTTGAATTCTGAATCAGGCTGACAGTCTCAATACCAGAATAATAAAAACAGTGAATGAGATTATGTAATGAAGGCAAAAATCCCACCCTACAAAAACTTATTTATAAGTTTATAAGTTTTTATTAAAAAGACTAAATTGGATAAAAGGAATCCAATTAAAAATACTAAAAGGATTGTATCACCAAAAATGCTTCTTAATACAGGTGGAAACAGGCCTTCTCTCTCGCTGATTCAATTTCCAGGACATTGTATATAATTTGCGGGCATCAGGGAGTCACTATCAATATGTGGGAGACTCCCAGAACTTCCGGGAGAGGTGGGATGTCTTTGAAGGCATACCAGGAATGTGCTCCCAGGCAGTCCCAACAGGCATCTCCTCAGTGATGCCGGTGCGCACGTGCACATTGCCTCTGTTGTCCAGTGCCCACAGCATGCGGTCATTAGGACTAGTCTGAATTTTCACCAGATGAAGCCCAGCAGGCTGCTCAAAGAGAACATGAGAATACAAAAAAAAAAAAACTGCGTAAGGCCGGGGAAATAATGACAAGGTATATTCCAAAGGCTAAATAATCCCTCACAGGTCATGGAAGGAACTGATCATCAAAAACAAAATTATTACTGTAAGCAAGAAATTTAGTATGGAACCAGTATTCGACTGGTCAGTTGTAAATGTAATTGATTTAGAATTTTTTTTTTTTTTTTGAGCTTTTTGAGCTTTTTTTCCAACTTGAAACTACTTAATTATGATACTAGTTTTATACTAGTCACTAATTTTTAAAAGTTTGGAGTTGGTAAGATGTTTTAATGTTTTTGAAAGAAGTCTCTTATGCTCATTAAGGCTGCATTTATTTGATCAAAAATACCGTAAAAACTGTAATATTGTAAAACGTTATTGATTTTAATATATTTTAAAATGTAATTTATTCCTGTGATGGCAAAGCTGAATTTTCAGTGTCACATGATCCTTCAGAAATCATTCTAATATGCCGATTTGCTCCTAAAGAAACATTTCTTTTTACTATCAATGATGAAAACAGTTCTGCTGCTTGATATTTTTGTGAAAACCATTTCTTTCAGGAACCTCTGATGAACAGAGTGTTTAAAAGAACAGCAATTATTTGAATTTGAAATCTTTTTTAAAATTATAAATGCCTTTACTGTCACTTTTGATCAATTAAATGCATCTTTGCTGAATAAAAGTCTAAATTTCTTTAGAAAAAACCTTTTGAACGGTAGTGTATTCAAGTAATATACTATTTTATCTAGATGTAAGCTTGTGTATAAGTCTACATTACAGTGGGGATAGTTATCAAATAGTTATCTACCTGTTCAGGAGGTTCGATGCAGATCCAGGCAGGGAGCATCATGCTGGGGTTCAAAGGTTGAGTTCCAACCCGAAAATACACCATTCCATTAGCATCACATGCCCAAACATTCTGACTGCCACAAGACAAACTGAGAAACTTGACGTGCCCTATGAGGAAGCAACAGAGAGAGTAAAAAAGAGATTTTGCATGTCAACACAATAGTCGAATGAAATATGATTGGCACATGAGAGGTTCAGAGACTGAACATCCCATTAATCCTATATGATTAAAAAAAAAGCACACTTTTTATCAATGAACAAAATGACTGATAATTCGTGTGTGGCACAAACAACATGGGATGAGTTACACACCAAAAGTTCTGAAAATATGGGCAAATTATAACATGTTTTTTAATACAAGTTTTATGTGTCGATAAATTCCTGAAGTGCCTGACTGTACTGGAAATATTCAGCCATCACAATCCATCTGAAGGCTGACAAAATGGACTGTGACCTTGTGCAGCGTGCCCGAGTTAAGCTCTAAACCATACTTCACATCTAGCACAATTTCACTAATGTACATATCAAGGACATCCAGGGTCATTTTCCATACTAAAACGTTGTGTCCAGAAAACAATGCCCTTTAGAGAGCAACCTATATTCAGTAGGAATGTGGAGGGAGTCTAGAACTGTACAGAGGTCTTGTCTGTACACTGTGATATGATAGGGAAACCTTGACATGGCATTTACGTCACGGTACGTAATGAGGGCTTTGTGTTGAGGACTTAGATAGCAAATCTTAACATAACTTGCGATACACCGGCACACATTCTCTCTTTCTTTTACAGCTTATATCGTTCATCACACTTTCCATGACAGTATTCATTTCACTGTATGATTACATACAGTGCACAGCATAAATGAGTACACCCCCTCTGAACAAAGACAAAAGATGTATTTTCTTTATGATCACTAATACAATTCATGGAAAGATGGCAAAACTAAAATGTATTAAACATATACATAATAAAAACTGAGAAATATATGCAATTAATAGCCATAAAATAAGTAAATTAGCCAATTTTGTTTAAATTAAGGATTGCAGAAATAAGTACACCCTAGATTTAATTCAACAAATGTATAATATTCTAGCACTTAGTATTCCCCTTCATAATTTTGAATATACTGCTCTGATCCTTCTTGGCACGGAGTGTACAAGTTCATGAGAAATTGTCACATCTGTCCTGTTTAACTCCTGGATGATGAGCTCTTTAAATGCCCTGATCTTTAATGGGGAGTGTTGCTCAACTCATCTCTACAGAATCCCCCACAGGCACTCAAGAGTGTTATGATTGAGTGCAATACATGTCCACAGAAAGTTTTTTTTACCTTGTGAGAATGCACATCCTCATTGTCATGTTGAAAAAACGCCAAACATTGCAGGGAATGAGGAAAGAGTAACATTTTCTGTTTCAAGTTTGTGCATTAAATTACACAGTGGTGTGGGAATTCATGACAGCATTGATAAAGCACAACTCCCTCACACCTTCAGCACACATTCATCCTTATTTAAGAGCTTTACTACCACTGAACTTTACTGTGGGAACCAGGCACTTCTCACTGTACTCCTCCTCTAGCAACACCATAACATTTTGGATGCTGTTAGATCCAAAATGATTGATTTGGTCTCATGAGAAAAGAGTATTGATTCCCAGAATCTATATTTTGTAAATATGGGCTTTGGAAATGGCTAACTGACTGTGCTTTGGCTACAGTAGGTAGTTCCAGTGAGAACAACAACCATGCATGTCATTTCTGCAGGCTGCATCTTACTCTGTAAGATAAACAGTCACTCATTTCATAGCTTTTCTGGCTCTGAGACACTCGCTTGGTATTTCTTCTGCTCTTTGTTTAACAAACAACAAAAAAAAAAATCCCTCATCACTAAATGAAAGCTTAAAATGAAGGCCTGATTATTTCAGGGGCCTTGTCACAAGTCTATTGTTTTTGAATTTCTGTGTTACTTTTGCTATATTTTCACACTTAAAACAATGATTTGGTAATCCTCTTGTAGCACTGTCCTCTTTTGTGCTAAGAAATAAGTCTCCTGACAGTTCTCTCCCAAGTGGTTCCATTGTTGTCAGCATTAAGTCTGAGAATGATTCAGTGGGCTATATAACACTTGTAATTGTCAATAAATTACTTCTCTTTAAATGTTTTGGTTCAACATACTTACCTGTTGATCAAACATTGCCTTAAATTTACACCAGAACATTTTTATTTAGTTTTATTTAGTAACTTTTAGGAGGGTGTACTCATTTTTGCTACACAACATTTTATCACCTTGATAAGAAAATCTTATTTTCCTGAATAATTTTGACATACTTCTTTGGTAATTGATTAAGCAGACTTTCTGGAACATTATATCTCTAAAGAACCCTAACATGTATTCTAAGAAACTGAGTAATTGCTGACTTTCAGAAGTTTCAGAGGAGGTGTACTCATTTATGCTGTGCACTGTATCTATGGAATAACAGATATCAAAAATCATCAAAATGCACTATAAAATGTAAAATTTACACTATTGTTCAAAATTAGGCCTTATTCAGCAAGGACGCATTATATTGATCAAAAGTGACAGTAAAAACATTTGTAATGTTACAAAAAAGTCCATTTCAAATAAACGCTGTTCTGAAAAAACAAAATGAAGAAATAAAAAAAAAACCCAAACTTTTGAACAATAGTGTACTAATTATATATATATATATATATATATATATATATATATATATATATATATATATATATATATATATATATATATATATATATATATATATATATATATATATATATATATATATATATATATATATATATATATATATATATATATATATATATATATATATATATATACACAAACACAATACTTTTCAAAATTAAAATAAAATTGTTTAGACACTTTCTGGTAAAAGAAAAAAAGAAAAAGAAAAGAGGAATAGCTAAAACTAATTGTTAATTTTGTTATATATAAAATTAGATGAATACCTTTTTAACAGAGTATGGTTCAGTATTTTAATTGAAATGATAGAATGGCTGTTGATATTTTTAATTTTTCTTTCTTACAGTGTTTAATTATAGAATTGTGTTGTTGATGTGTGATGTGATTTCTAAGTAGTGAATGTATGTTACAGTGTCAAAGAAAAATTTCCTCTCTGTGAAAACAGACTGGACAATAAAGTTCAATCCAATCCAATCCAATCCAACTGTAGCTGTTTAAATATAACTGTCATCCAAATGCAAAACTGAAAACAAAAAAAACTTGAGATCTACTTTATCTCCTATTGATGTGGCATTTCACATTCTTTCACTGGGTTAGAGATAGTATGAACCACACTTATCTACCAAATCAATACAAAAAAACATTATGGGTGCCTGATGAGCACAATGAATAAAAACAATAGACTGCTTACATGTTGTCACACCCGTGGCCTTTGGCCGCAAGAGCTCTTTGCACACTGTGCTGATTCATTACCAACAGAACCAGATAAAGCAAAGCTGACGCTTCAGTTCACAGGACGGCCTTTTTCAAAACCATTAGTGTTTTTTCTGCTGTGGCATTTTAAGAGTTTTCCTGAAACGAGACAACTCATTGAGAACAAATACCACAGAACAAGGTTCATGAGACTAACCTAGAATCTAAAGAACCAGTATTTCATCAAGCAAAACAATGCATTAGACCAGCTGAACTCCAATAATAACCTTCATTGAGTTTTAATCCGTAGGCCTGAGTCTAAAAGCACAGAAAACATCATGTGCCCAGTCTGTACCCGATCTAAAAATGCTTGTACATCCAGGACTAGCCATAGACTCATCTTTCACATTGCCGCACACACGGAAACAACCAGAGACAGACAGGGCTACAGCTGCTCCGTCACATGGCTCTGCCTATTTGTGTCTCCATCCTATCATAGCACAAACACACACACAAAACACACACACTTTTGCTCAATAAACACACGCCTTACACTGATTGCACTGAAGTGCAAGCCGTGTAATTAAAATATGTCTGATGTAATCAGATTAGATCAGCCAGCATTGTCATTTCACAGTGAAACGCTGCATTGATTGCATTTGGGAGTCTGACATTGTGAACTTGTGTCTTGTTATCAAATTCACTGATTAAAATGTGTGTTTAATGCATTCCTAAAGTCTAATCACTGCAATATTCAATACTAAAGGATTGATCTGTTCCTCTCATGACCCTAGCTTACAGACTTTATTACAAAACGTGTTATGCAAGAACCACCTGCTTGAATTAAAAATATAGACACCACCCTTAGCAACAGCAACATGGCTTGGTATTTAACATGCTAGAGGCTCTTCAATTCCAAGAAATGGAAATTAAGCCGTGAAAGTGAAAGCTAAGTGTGTTTAGGAGTAAAGCTTCAGCAGGAGTGGGAGTGGGCTGGTTATACGTGAATTTGACAGAAGTAGGTCAGCAGCAGAGCACGTGGACAGCCAGAAGACAAGGTAATCTGAACTAGGAGAAGAGGGTCCTCAGCAAGGTATGCTCAACATGCGTCATTCCCTCACACCGGACCTGTGCAAACAGCGCTTGAGACCTTGAGGAGCAGCAACATTTGAGCAAATTATTTAAATCTAGTGTCAAACACGTCATCATAGGGACGACTAAGTGGTAACCAATGCATACGTGAGGGAATGCAAACAAGCGGAAAGAAACACTGTGGTATTTCTCTTAATGTACCAAGACTTTTGTGAGCATTCCGTTTAGTTGTTGGTAAAATTAGCTACAATTAGTTAAAATTAGTAAAAAAAAAACAAAAAAAAAACTGATCAGGTGAATCTGATTTATAGAGTACAACAGAGCTAAAGGCACACCTTAAGAAAAATGTGCTTTTCGCTACTTCCATAGTGTCTGCTTGCAGAAAAAAAGATGTTTTGACTGAACATTGATGGAGCAACAGATTTTGTGTGAAAATAAATCATAAAAGTGGCTTGTTTTGTTTAAAAATCTTACAAATGTATGAGATGGCAAGGTGGGGCAAAATGCAATTTAAATGTTTTTAAATAGTTAATACTTTAGCAAAATCACTTTAGCAAAGTTTGTATTATTTTCTGTTTATTTTGATAAATAAAATAATTTATTTTTGTATTTTTAAAATATGCTCATTTTAAAAATAGAGGAACAAAATTATTTGAAAAAGTAAAGATTCTGAAAGCATTGGCAGAGATATTATTCCTATAATAATTTAATATAGCTTTACAGTAGTAACAATAAATATGATATGATATTATATGATGTGATGTGATTAATATCCTATTTCTTTTATTAGATTGGTTTCATTTTTAATATGGTGATTATCTCTAGGGTGATTATCGCCAACTTAATATATGATGTTTACCATCTGAATCTAACCATGTCGTGTCAACAAATGGACAAGACAGCCATCTGTTTGTTATCATGTTAATCATTTTGCCTTTAGCCCCAACAGCAGGGGACCCTTTTAACCCAAATACCATACTTTACATATTCTTCCATTATTGTAAAACTGTTGCTAACAAAACTGAAAAACCTTAACAAGATCTTTGTCTCAAAATATAGTCAATAATTTTATCAAATCTCATTTGCTACATAAATCTACATTTAAAAAAAAAAAAAAACTTTAAATATTAGATCAAATTAGCGCAGAATTAACGTTGCTTTGTGCACAGTCAAACGAAATGAGGTTGTTAAGAAAAGTGCAGAGCTGAATTTTTGTGCCATCTAGTGGTTTGAAGGAGAATAAAGTAAAATATGCCTTTTACCCCCGCACGCCTTTAGCCCCATTGTAGCCTACCCTACCATATGTTCAAGTCAAATTTCACCCCCAAAAAAGGGATAATTTAGGAATATTAAGACTGTTACATTATTTTTGTGAAAATTAAACGTCACCTCTAGTGGTTAAACGGACTGTAGTTGATCCGTTATCCGTACAGAACCGGCCCCACGGTTCGGCACGCATGTGATTTGCAAATTAATTGCAAAGTTTAACCATCATAGAGTGAAAGTTTATAATTTGCACGTGTTTTCTCTAGCCAATATACACATGCAAGTGGTTTAAAACCATTCCAGCACAAGAAGAAGCAAAAGAGAACTCAATATGGTACTCACGCGCTGTTAACTATGTGCACAGTCTGCCTCGCACACAGAGAAGCATGTTTTAGATAGCGCGTGACCACCGAGTTACCCAACTGAATCATCTTTCGCATCTCCTTGCACTTTGTTACTAAAAATTTCTGTTTCGAATAAATGTTGTTGTTTTGAAGTTTCTATTCACCACAGAACACTGAAAAAAATGTATAATGGTTTCCACAAAAATAAAAACAATTTATGAAGGATCACGTGACACTGAAGTAATTCAGCTTTGCCATCACAGGAATACATTTTAAATTTTATGTTTTAATTTTAAAATATATTAAAACAGAAAACAGTTATTTTAATGTGTAGTACTACTTCACAACATTACTGTTTTTACTGCATTTTGTTCAAATAATCTCATCCTTATTTATATTTATTATATAAATTGTGAATATGGTCATATTTGTTGGACTGATGTAAATAGAAGTAAAAAAAAAAAAAAGTCCAGACACATTACTGTTATAAAAATATGGGAGTGCACAATCGTCATGAAAAACTTTTTTGCATTGTGACAATATCTATAAATATAAAAATATAATGTATTTACTTCATGCAATTTCTTTGAACTTGCTGTTCTCACATTACAAGAGTTTAAATTTAGTTTAAATGCACAGCTGACATGTGATCCACTGATAAAACTATTGTCTATGGAAAGAAAATTCTCTCACCAAGCTGGCTGAGGTCCAACAATGTCCAGTGAATTCCTGTAGAGCAACTGGCTGATAAAGTGCGGATGTGGACACGACCGTAGTGATCTAAACCCCAAAGAGCGTCACGACAGGCAGAGAGCTGCACCATCTCTACGTCTGGAGGAAACTGTATGGTTAAGGGCCGCATCTGGAGATCTTGGTCCCAGATACAGAACAGATCTTTCCTGCTCTGACCTAACCACAGGAAACTCCCTGTGGAGACACCAGCGAGATTAATAAACATGCTTGAATATACAGATTTTAATTGTGCAGTCCAAGTACAATAATATTTCATTGCTTCCTGCCAGACACAGATACTACAGGGGTGTGAATGTGAAGACAGGATTTCTACATACCCTCTTTGGCTGGAACAGCAGAGGAGAACACAAAGGCCCATTTCGTGGCAGAGGCAGTTCCTCTGGGTACAATACCCTTCCAAAATGTTCCTGCGTTAAGGTGAACATCACCATAAAATAAATCTGACATTTTCAAACAAGTACCAATCAAAAGTTCCTCAGTCAATAGGAGAGTGTATTTCACTTCTAAGAATATGCTCATTGTGTCATACCGATGAGGCTGCCCTTGGCAACGTGGAAGTCATTGCGTCCAGAAGCAATCCAGACGCCACTGGTGCCGACACTGATGAGGCTAGGCTGGCACTGGGAGTGCTGGGAGAGGAAGGCCACGCGCAGACGTTCAGCCACCCGCTCTACTGGAGCTCTGGTTGCTGTGGCGACAGTTTGTGTGGCCTGGATCAAAGTCTGTAAAAGACTGCCCTGATCAAACACCACATAGTCTGTGATGCTCACCTAAATGAAAAGATGATAAGGGGAAAAAGAAGATCACATTTGTAGTGTTTAAGGCATTATTTTGATACATTTCTTGCAGGACGAAACATCTTAAGGCTTAAAAAAAATAAATTGAAGCTCTTGGAATAATTAGCATTTTTACACAAAATGTGTGATTCATCTGCAGAAAGGGCGTTAAACACAGCATATAGACAGAAAATTCCGACCAGCTCTAGAAGAGGATATATTGTGCATATATGTACCTGCCACCAGTGGTCATCTTCACCCTGGGGTTTTTTAGCCGTGACCCCCGTTCTGAACCATAAGCTGCCACTGGTGTCCAATGCCCAGACTGTGTTATTCTCTCCCAGAGCAATACAGATGGGTTCCAGACCTTGGCTCTCACTATGGACACGCATATACAATATCTCAATGTTTAAATTTATTTCTACAGCAAAAAAAAAAATGGATAAAGGTCAGATCTTGCTTGCAGTGTTTTATGAAAGAGTTTCGACCCACCCCCAAAAAATGGGTTGCAGGTCAATTCTGAAAGGGAAAAATGCTACTGTACATGCAAAGAGTAAAATGCAACTAAGCATGTAAATGTGCATAGTTATGATAAAAAAATAAATAGGCTTATGAATGTTTAAATGCAAGGCAAATTTATTTATATAGCACATTTCATTTTGGTAATTGAAAGTGCTTTACATAAACAGGATTAAAAAAAAAAAAAAAAAATGTCAGTCGGACATACAGTAGCACAGTGCTCATTCAGTAAATGCACAGCTAAACAGATGTGTTTGAGTCTGGATTTGAATGTGGCTACCATCATCTGATGTCTTCTGGTAGCTGGTTCCAGCTATGGAACTAAAAACTTGACTGGAAGCAAAACATCTAATTCTTGCGATATTTTTGCGATGATAGTATACTTATTTAGTTATTGTTTTGACATGACTACTGAAACTAAGGTCTGACTCCAAAATCACACCAAGTTTCCTGACATTTCTTTTTTTCTCCACCCTTTGAGTCAAGGCATTGACTCATGCATTCACCTTGAGAATTTCATCTTTGTTTCCAAATACAGTGACTTCAGTTTTGACTTTGATTAACTGAAGAAAGTTTTGGCACATCCAAAAGGAAGGGATGGTCAAAATGTCCTCCTCTTTAAAAACCATGAACAAAACTAAAGAAATATAACCCAATTAAATTATTTAAAATGAGTCAGCTATACATTAAAACAAGCCTTTAAAAAATCCTTTGAAATAATATTATTAAATTTCGATTCAATTATGAAATATATATATATATATATATATATAAAAAACTAAATTGCAATGTTATTAAGGACATTTTTGTTTACTTATTCAATACACTGTCCACTTAATTTTTTAATGTAAGAGTGATTTTGGCCATTTGTAACTTGAATGTGCGAGACTTCCAGTGTCATCCACTTTCAGTAATTTCAGCTGTACAAAAACAAGTCAAGTGAACTACATTGTCACTCTGCTATATGTGTGGAGATATACAAAGGAAAACGAAATGTTGTGCCTCACAGGACCACAGGTGTATAACATACATATCTGCCTAACCTATTGAAAAAAGTAATCTAACTATACATATATTTTACATGAATACTTTACATATACTTTAAAAATATACTTTCAATATTGTAATCATAAACATTTGTAGCTCAAATAGATTAACCTTTTACTGCACTTTGTTCTAGTTATTTATGGCTTGTTCACAGAAAAAGCTTACTGCCGCATTGCAAAATAAGGTGGATACAACTTTGATACTGCATTAGGAGACAACTTGGTGCTGAAGTAAAACCAGTTGAGAACCAATGCTTCATCTGTTCACTACAGTGAATTTGCTATCTTCTAAGAGAAAACCACGCTGACAAACATACCTGATGGTGTCATACTTCCAGTGTTCTCCCTCCGCACAGTAGCTGCTGAGACCCTCTCTGTAAAACACGCCCCTCTGCTCGCTCAGTGCCCACACCACACTGCCCCGTGCTGCCATCTGCGCCATGGGGCATGGACAGTCCACCTTCACTGACCGAGCACATGGCCTGTCCACACTCAGCCCTGAAACAGACACAGCAACAGTAGAATTCTAGCTGTTTTATGCATGGTTCAACTTTCCAATGAAACCAGAAACTGCTACTAGTGTGTTTATAGTAGTATGTTCACAGCACTGTAGCTACTGGACTGGTAAGGGTCATAAAGGAATGATAAGGTTTTAACAGGGTTTTTTAGGTAACTGGTATGAGTCTAGTTGATTATGCTCTTCTTTATTACATAATCCTAAAGCAGAGCCCAGCCCAAAGTTACATTCCTTTAGAACAAAACATCTAACAGGAAACACCAAGAATAACAATGCAAAAATACCATATGTGTGATTTGTCTGTTGTTTTTGTCATTGGAATAGCTCAATCAAAAATTAAAGTGCTGGTGATATCACAACCATACATTTCCTTTCTTTTGTAAAACACACAGAAATTGTGTTTGCCCTTTTCCATTTAATTAAACTCTTGTATAGATCAGATTTTTGCCAGTTAATTCAATCTTTTTCACAGTCAAATGGAGCACTTTTATGATGGATTTGTTTATCCTTTTTTAGTCTTTTTATAACTGCATAATAAAAAATAGCTAGTGTATTTCATTTTTTGCATTCCATGGAAGAATTAAAGTCACATGAGTTTGGAACAACATGAAGTTGAGTAAATAATGACAGAAGTTTTATTTCTGGGTGAAATGTCCCAAACACACAAAATATTTTTCAAGAACATACAGCACTCTCTAGTGGTCAAACAGTGAAATAACAGGTAGATTTCTGTCTTTGGTTCTCTGTGGTCTGTGGTGATGTGTGTAATTTCTTTGAAGTTAAAATACTTTCTTCTATCCCAGCTGAATATACAGAGACTATAAGCCCCTGCTTACACTTTGTATTAAGATGCGTTTTGGTTGATCGGATCACAAGACGATTAGGGAGACACATACCCATTTACACCTGTTTAAATTCCGTCTGACTAGCGTGCTTTTCATAATGTTTACGCATTAGGTCAGTAGGCAGTCTTTTGTGGCTGTTCGAACACTACGAAACCAACCCATTCGAATGCTTTTCTGACTACCTCTGGAAGTGGTTGAAAGTAGACAAGCGTCATCTACTTGTGATCCGGCCGACCAAAAAGCATCTTAATACCAGGTGTAAACAGGGCCTAAGACAATTGCTGGTTAATTTCCCCAGGAAGTGTACACACTGGCTCTGTGGAGCTATCAAAACATTGCTCTGTTTAATTGAGCATCCCACCTGGTTTAATTAATGAGTTTGAAATGGGACTATCTGTTTATCTAACCAGTGGAGGTGTTCGGGTAACCTGTTTGAAAGTAATCATTTTTGCAATTCTGTTTGGCAGCAGCAACGGTGAGCAATTTTTATATAAGTAGTATTAATTAAAAGGTCGATTCAGATTACTCAATTACAAGCTTTTCAGAGTTATTATGCAGAATATGTTATTGTAATGTGAGGTTATTGTGAGTGTCTATTATTCTCTCACACCTGTCTGTAGGTACAGGTCTCCATTAGTGCGAATGATCCAGGCTGTGTCATCACCAAGTGCCACAAATGCTGTGTCATCCAGGGCTTTGTACCAGTGTCTCTTTCCCTTGATGGTGACTTTCCCGCAAGCATAAGCAGTCATGGTCTTCTGCTCCACCTTCCACAGCAATGAGCCTAAGAAAACACATCAGCCAGATAAAACTAAATAAGAAGTACTAGCTTTTGAAAATAGGCTGAACTAGAATTACAGATAAAAAGGATTTTATTTTAACATGTTTGCTACCAACAAATCTTACAGTTTTAAACTCTTTACACAGTGAGCAGCAATCTATATGGGCTAAACTGTGGATTACTTATTGCTTTGGCATTCAGTGACTATGTCTTTAAAATTACATGTCATGAATGGTTTTCTCATAATAGCCACCAAAACTCTGTGTACCTACAGGCCAACTTGCACATGCTTACAAACTCTTTTCAAAATTGTTATACTTAAATTCAAAACCTAACATAATAAAAAACTGAATAAGACAGCAATTGGCTACATTTCTACAGTAATACCACACTGAAATATATTCTAAATCTAAAAAAAATACTAAATCAAAACAATTAGATGTAGCTGAATTTCATTAAAGGAAACAGCTTAGGAATAATTTTTGTACTGTAAAAATAGACCAAGTAACAAAATATAACATGTAACATGCAGTAACAGGCAATTGTAAAGAGTAGAGAACTGTCATTCTTGTTTTTTTTTAAAGAAATTTTACAAATGAAAACACTGTATAATGCTAACTGTTGTTAGTAGTGTTTAACACATCGCTTTATGGTTGACCACTTGCACTTGTAGGGCGACAACCTGCTAGTGTAATATGCTTATTTGTTGCCTTTCTGAAACCTTTCTGTTTTTAACAATATTGAAAACTATTTTGCTGCTTAATAGTTTTGTGGAAAAAGTGCTAAATTTTTTTCACAATTCTTTGATGAATAGAAAGTTCAAAAGAACAGAATATTTTAACATTATACATTAAGGTCACTTTAGATCAATGAATGCATCCTTGCTGTATAAATTCCTTTAAAAAAAAATCTTACTGACCCTAAATCTTTGAATGGTAGTGTGCATTTATGATTAAGAGCAATGCTGGATTAAAACATTTTTTTTCCAGGACTAGGCTTAGTGCAGAACACCATCAACTAATATTTGCTTAAACAGGTGTATGCTTATTTAAAGGGATAGTTCACCCAAAAATGAAAATTCTGTCATCATTTACTCACCCTCAAGTAGTTCCAAACCTGTATGAGTTTCTTTCTTCTGCTGAACACAAAAGAAGATCATTTGAAGAATATGGGTAAATAAACAGTTGATGGGCCCCATTGACTTCTATAGTATGGAAAAAAAGAAAAAAAAAAACTATGGAAGTCAATGGGGCCCATTAATTGACATTCTTCAAAATATCTTCTTTTGCGTTCAGCAGAAGAAATAAATTCATACAGGTTTGAAACAACTTGAGTAAATGATGACAGAATTTTAATTTTTGGGTGAACTATCCCTTTAATAACAAACCGAATCTATGTCCCTTACCTGATGGGGACAGAGCCACCTGATGGACATTTTCTTCAAACTTCTGCCAGCTCAAGCCACCGTCAGGAAGACCACTACAGAAAAGGCCTCCTTTGAAATTCAGACACCAGATAAACCTGTCCGTCACTACTAGACTGAGGATGCCATAGCCAGGCCCACTGTAGCCCATCCAACTTTCAGCCAACTTCAAAAGAGAAACATATACAGAAAGAGATTAAAACAGAAAACATGACATTAGTTTAATTTAATATGGTGATTCTCACAAAAATAAATAAATAAATAACATTACTATTCAAAAGTTTGGGATCAAAAAGATTTTTTTTAAATACTTTTATGAAATTAATACTTTTATTTAGCAAGGATATATTCAACTGATCAAAAGTGACAGCAGACATTTAATGTTACAAAAGATTTCCATTTCAAATGAATGCTGTTGTTTTGAACCTTGTACTCATCAGCAAAAATCCTGAAAAAAATGATCACAGTTTCCACAAAAACATTTAAGTAGCACAATTTTTTTCAACATAGATAATAATAATAATAAATGTTTTATTGAGCACCAAATCAATGTATTAGATTTATAAAGGATCATGTGACACTGAAGACTGGAGTAATGGCTGCTGAAAATTCAGCTTTGCCATCACAGGAATATATTAAATTTTAAAATATATAATAAAACAAAACTTTAATTTAAATTGTACTTTAAACTAAAAGTATTACTGTTATTACTTTGCTTTTGATCACATAAATGCAGTCTTGGTGAGCATAAAAGACTTCTTTCAAAAACATCTTACCAACCCCAAACTTTTGAACGGTAGTGTTTATTACGCAGTTATATAAATTAAATAAGTAACTGTCTTCTGATATGAAACAGATCTATTAGTTGGTTAGCTCTATAACCTGGTCAGCTTTGAGAAGCTGCATCTCTTCATCCTCTTTCTGCTTAGCAGATGAGCTCTGCAGACTCAGAGCGTTTAATCCATCCCCCAGACTAGCGCTGATTGGCACGCCGTGTGCATAGATGTCCTCCTCGTCACTAGATGGCGTTGGCTCAGGTTCTGGGGAGTAACCCAGTGGTCTAATGGGATCATAAGATAAGTCCAAATTAAAGTCCCCATGTAAACTATTTTTAAACTGTTGTTCTGAATCCTCCAAGGCATCTTTGCCCTGCTTCACATATTCCTTCATGATGTCCTGCTCATCAGATGCCTGCATGTACGAGAAGGTACATTCCAGCAGCATGTCCACATCAGGAGTAGCTGCAGTTTGGTTGTTTTCTGCAAACACATTTTCACTGCACACCTGACACTCCATGTCTTTTAGTGACAGTGATGTAGGGCAAGGCGGCAAAGTCTCTGCTGTTCGGCTAACTGGATCCTGACAAGTCTCTTGACTTTGTAACGGTTCTGATGGGCTCTGAATGGGGAAGGCATTGATGCTGTGGGATTCTCCACATACGGAACCGTCCTGGTCGGGTGAGCCGGTGCTGTGCAGGTCGAGGCTGCTGAACAGGATGCTGGTGTGGTCAGAAGGAGGTTCGCTCATGGGTGTGTTTAGAACGTCACTGCCTGCACCGTCCTGGCTGAAAATGCTCTCAGACCAGCTGTTGCGCTCGTTGACACGATTCCCACTATCTACAGTTATACAAGAATATATGGAGTAGATATAAACAAATTCATACATCAAATCACACCACATCATGTGATACTAATCCTCTTACCTTGCCGTCTCCTTTTGCCTTTCTTCTTCAGCTTGATGGCCTTGACCACCAGCTCCTGTTGGAAGTCTTCTTGAGTGATGGCGCTGTATCTGCTGGAGGAGAGCTCTGAGGTGGAAGCCTCTGTGGCGGTGAACATGCCCTGCGCGCTCTCCCATGAGGTGATGGAGCTGCTGCGGCTGCGGGACTCCACTGTACCCACACTGGCCCGCTGCTGCTCCAAGTCCTCTGCCACCTCCAGAGCCTCGACTGCATGACTGAATAACTCAAGATGCTGCTCCTCCTGCACCTCCTCTGACTCCTCAACTCCATCATGTACCTCCTCTGAGCTGGGACTAGCTTGAGTCTGTGGCTCTGTAATGATGGGCATGGTCCTTATTGGCTGAGCGGTTTCCACGGCACCATTAGGAGGCAGCAAAATGGTGGGTGTGGAAAGAGGAGATGTAAAACGGTAGGAGTGGTCTAATACTGAGGGGAGAAAAAAAAACAAAGATATGTAAAAGAGTGGCCCCCAAAGCATTATGGACAATGCTTATGAATTAAATATTTTATTTAAAAAAAAAAAAAAACAGTTTAACACATTCTGTTTGTCAAACGTATTGTAACATTTTCATAAGCCGCATTTCCACCGCAGGAACTTTCCCCACGAAATAGGGACTACTCGGTGTGTTTCGACCACAGGGACCAGGGTCTAAATTAAGTTCTGAGTAAAAAATACCCCCTCAGAAATTCCCTGCTCACGAGGTAGTACTATTCAGGGGTGGGACTTGGGCACTGAACATGTTGATTGGTTGAGTTCACGCAGCTTTTTGATTGGTTGACTCCACGCAGCATTTTATTTCAACCACCTTTTTTAAAAGTCTGTTGCAGTGCATGCAGTAAGAGTTGTTTGCTATTCGAATCAACAACGGAGTTTAAAAACTACGGCTGATGGACCGACTACGAGGTTCAGGCTTTATTAAGCTTATATGCTGAGGATGAAATCCAGCAGGAACTGGAAAGCTGTGCACAGTCCTACATCACCGGATTAATCTTCACGGTACTTTAGACCATGATGGAAACATGGGACATTACTGGGACAAATGGTTCCGGGTAATTTCAGTGGAAACGTGGCTATAGGACACCTGTGGAAAACTTGTCACTAAAAGAATATATTTTGAAGAATGTGGGTTACCAACATTCTTCAAAATATCTTCTTTTGACTTCAGCAGAAGAAAGAAATTCATACAGGTTAGGAACAACTTGAGAGTGAGTAAATGATTTTTTGGGTGAACTATCCCTTTAAGGAAACTCACACTAAAAACACCTGACATACTTAATACATAGAGAGAGAAATGGCATATTTTTCTATGGCAAATAGAAAACAGTTATTTTAAATTGTAATACTATTTCACAATAGTACTGTTTTTACTGTAATGATCAAATAAATGCAGTCTCGGTAAACATTAGAGAGTTTCAAAAACATTAAAAATTACTGACCCCCAAATATTGAATGGTGGCGTATCTGCCAAGGTTACACTTTATTTTAAGGTGTCAGTATTACAGTGTAATTATACATTTAAGTACTGAGTAATAATAATTAACTGCATGTACTTCTACTTACTATAGATTTAGGGTTTGGTTTAGGGTTAATTACATGTAATTATGCATAATTTCTTGTTATTACTACAGTAACTAACTACATGTAAGATGTGTAACAATGACACTGTAAAATAAAGTGTTACCGAACTTAAATATCATCTTTTTGTTACACACAACAACCACAACTCATGAAGCTACTGTTCATACCAGTTGATTCTTTGAAGGATAAAAAAACAATTCAATTATCAGAGTTCCAAGGGCAAAAGAGGCTTTTTCCTATCCCTTAATATCCGAGTACTGCTGATGGAGCAAAGTGCATGACTAAAACTGCCATTATGGCATCAGTACTGCAACTCACAGTTAGAAACCAATCCCTCAGGGCAATTTGAGATCCGCAAAATGTCCCGATCTCCTTTCAGAATGAAGATTTCATTCTCAGTGCATGACACAGACACTATATCTCCACTGCTTTCCAATCCTCCAATGATGACCTTAATTAACAAATGAAATAAAGTGAAAAACAACAGTACAAATTATGTTTGCATTAGCAACATTTCAATTATGGATATAATTTAATCTAAAGTGTGCATTTATACCTGATTGGTACAGTCAACAACATAAACACTATATTCGTTCCAGCTGAGGACCCAGCCCTCCTTCAGGAAGCAGCTGACCATTCCCAACTGTCTTTCTGAAGGTCTGTAGCCACCGTTAGAGCCTGAACGTGGGAACAGCTCAAACTGAGGTACATCCTGATTAAAAAGGGGCTTTAGGACATGGGTCTCCCCAACACGTCCTCGCACATCCGTCCTCCAGAGACGCAACCCTGGCCTGGCTGCATAAACCACCAGATCGCTCTGCTTGCAAAGAGCTGGCTGGAAGCAAGCACCAAACTTGCCATTGCTGTAAAAAAAAAAAAAGCCAGATATTAAGAATTGAGCATAAACTCAGAGTGGTGGTGCAACCCTGATAATGATAGAGCACTTTCAGGTAAAGATGGATTAAAGATGTCGTACCTTTTACGTGGTTTGGTGCCCAGCTGCTGATGCGACTGCTCTTGCGTGTAGAAGAGCATCGAGCGCTGATAGGATGAAACCAGAAGTACTTTCTGACTATATTCCAACTGAACTATTGCTGAAGGCTCTTCGAAGAGGACCACTGGATTACACACTCCCTAAAAGAACAATGCGCACACACACAAATCCAGCTATTAGACAGTAAAACAAATAGATTTCAGACTGACAAAACGGCAGATTTCTTTAAAACTAACTGTGAATATCTAAAATTGACTCAATTGACTACTTATTAAAAGCTTACTTGGTCCAAGTCCACAGCAGAGTAGACCACCTTCCCTTTATCATCACCAGAGAAGAGCTTCATGCCATTAGCACTCCAGGCTAATGCAGTAATTGTGCTTTTGTGCAAGCCCACCACATCAAACCTTCTCAGCTGCAACAAGATTACAAAAAATGTGACACCATGGCACATTTACTAAGATTCATTCAACAAAAATCATCATAATCATCAGTGTTTATGCTTTTTACTTGTGGGGACAAAAAAACAGCTACTTTAAACAGACTTAAAATAATATTATTATGTAAAAGTATATGTATGTATATTATAAATATTACATATAACATGAATATTATATGTAAATATAAAATATAAATATAAATATTACATATAATATGAAAAGTAAAATGCTATATTAAATAGTCAATCCTTGTTATTCCAATCAAGTATAAATTATCGTGAAAAGAACAACAACAACAACAACAACCAAAAAAATATATATTATACAGTGCCCTCCACAAATATTGGCACCCTTATATTGGCACCCTTAGTAAATATGGGGTGGCTGTGAAAATAAATCTGCATTGTTTATCCTTTTGATCTTTCATTCAAAAAATTCACAAAATTCTAACTTATCATTGAAGTAAAACAATTGAAAGTGGGGGTTCACGTTGGTTCACAATTATTGGAACCCAATTACTGCAACGTCCCTTTCCCAAGATAACAACTCTGAGTCTTCTTCTATAATGCCTGATGAGTTTGGAGAACACCTGACAATAGATCAGAGACCATACCTCCATACAGAATCTCTCCAGATCCTTCAGATTCCCAGCTCCATGTTGGTGCTTCTTCTCTTCAGTTCACTCCACTCAGTTTCTTTAGGGTTCAGGTCAGGGGACTGGGACGGCAATGGCAGAAACTTCGTTTTGTGCTCAGTGACACACTGTTGTGCTGATTTTGATGTTTGTTTTGGATCATTGTCCTGATGGAAGATCCAACCACGGCCCATTGTTGGATTTCTAGCAGAAGCGGTCAGGTTTTGATTTTTTATTTGTTGGTATTTGATAGAATACATGACGCCATGTATCTGAACAAGATGTCTAGGACCTCCAGCAGAAAAATAGGTCCACAACATTAAAGATCCAGCAGTATATTTAACCGTGGGAATGGGGTACTTTTTATCCATGTGTGCACCAAACCCATCTGGTGAGTTTGCTGCCAAAAAGCTCTTCTTTTAGTTTCATCTGACCATAGAAGCCGGTCCCGTTTGAAGTTCCAGTCGTGTCTGACAACTGGAGATGCTGGAAATTGTTTCTGGATGAGCGAGGAGGATTTTTTTCAGGTGCTGTTTAATAACATTTTTTAGGCTTTCTGAGACTCAAGACTCAACTAATCTCTGCAATTCTCCAGCTGTGATCCTTGGAGAGTCTTTGTCCACTCAAACTTTCCTCCTCACCGTGCATTAGAATGATTTAGATACACGCCCTCTTCCAGGCAGATTTGTAACATCTTTAGTTGATTAGAACTTCTTAATTATTGCCCTAATGGTGAAAATGGGGATTTTCAATGCTTTAGCTATTTTCTTACAGCCACTTTCTATTTTGTGAAGCTCAACAATCTTTTGCTGCACATCAGAACTATATTCTTTGGTTTTACTCATTGTGATGAATGATTAACGGAATTTGGCCTTTGTGTTTCCTTATGTTTATACTCCTGTGGAACAGGAAGTCATGGCTGGACAATTTTATGCTCATGATCACCCTGGTGTGCCAAAAAATGTAAATATGAATGGGAATATACTTCAGAGATATTTTATAAGAATTTCTAGGGGTGCCAATAATTGTGGCCAACATGTATTGGAGAAAAACACTTATTTCATAATGTGAGTTTCCCCCCACTTTCAATTGTATTACTTCAATGAAAGGTTAGAATTTTGTGAATTTTTTGAATGAAAGATCAAAAGGATAAAAGATGCAGATTTATTTTCACAGCCACCTTTGCTCATATTTACTAAGGGTGCCAACATTTGTGGAGGGCACTGTACATAATTGCTAATTTAATTAAATCCTTGCTACCTGAAAGCTGTAATCAGAGATTAAACTGTACCTGTTTATTTCTGCCAGGCAATGGTGACACAAGCTGAAAGAAAGCAACCCGGCCTGATGCCGTTCCAACAGCCACAAGATCATCGAAACAACTTAGCAACTTCACAGCAGTAATGGCCTCACATTTGCCCTATTAAAACATAAGATACAGAAAACAGTTCCTAACCAGACCAGACCAACTGTGAGTGCTGCAGAAGAGAGAGGAAGCACTAAGTGGACCTACCTCTAAATTGTATTTGTTCATCTGGCTCACTCTCCTGCAGTAAAGGTACAGCATGCCAATGCTGCTGCCAATGGCTATATAATCATTGTTGCTGTCCAGCGCAGTCAGGTAGACCAGTACCGAACGGAAACCTTTCTGGACTTTAGCAGGGATGGCATTAAGAAGGTAGTAGAGTGGGCAGAACTCCCTCAAGGGCAGCGGTGCTGGATGGGTGGCCATGATCACCCTGTGGATCTGTGCTCCCACTGCAGCTGAAATCTGTGCAAAAAAGGCCAGACATTTCCAAGAACAAGATTATAAAAAGTGTATGCCTTGCTGATGATAATAAAGAAGTTACTGTGCAGCTTTATACATTTATTGTTTATTTCAATCACGTGGACAATCAGAAACACGGCTAGTCATTCATCTAACACAACACGTGACTGGTGCAGTAAGTATTATACGCATCCAAACATCTGTATAGTGAACTAAATAGTGGGCACACCCACAAGCCAATATTAACCACTTTAACCACGCCTCAAATACACAACACAAGAGAGCATCTTTCCCTATTTTACAACATTATTGAGGCTTCATCGAGTTAAACACGGTCATACAGAACCGTAAGCGTCCAGCTGTTTTATCTGTGGCCTATGCACTAGTTTGAATAAATACCAAAGACTAATAACACACAAAAAAACAGTCGTTTACAATTAGGTGTACAACGTGAGAAGGTTTTCTAGTTAGCGTGCTCTATTCAGTAACGTTAAACTACGTGAGCTTTTCAGTTTCTACAAAACTTACCACCGGAAAAAGCTCACATTAATCCTGAACCGTAAACGTTTTTATAGTTTGGATGAGGGCGATCTGTTGACATTTCTGCTGCTTTCACAGATAGCTCTTGTTGACAGCTCGCGTATCTTCTTCGTTATGTTTTGGGTTGAAACAGAATTGTGACGCCAGCGACACCTACAGCAGCGGAAGTGAAACTCACATCGCTTAAATTCCTCTACTCTCGTGATAAGTTTTTATTTAGGCTACAATTAAATGAAGATTTCGAAAATTGCTCCAAGTGTTGTGGCTTTTAAGAAATGCTTTTAAAAATGAAAATTTTATTTAATCCTTAAAGTAGCTGAATGTCTTAAAGCGCTCTAAATTACTTGGCTACAATTCCAAAATGATTCAGTTTAATTTAGGCCTATGTTATAATTTGTTTTAGACTTATTTTTTTTTTAAGTCTTTTTGGATATTTTTAATAGGTTTATTGTGCTTGTGTTTAACAAATGTCTGTTGTTTGCCTAATGGAAGAAGTTTAATAAAAGTTTAAAACAAATTCTCTTCTCTCTTGGAATTATTTACATTAAATCAATAAATGCTGTCCAAATTGAAATATTCTTATGATTTATTAACCAAAAATATTCTAACTTAAAATGGTTTGAAACCAACATACAATTCTCATTTCTATAAAATGAGATGGAAATTATGCACAGCTAATGAAATAGGACTAATGATATCGTCAGTATATGGAATGACAACGCTTGTCAATGAACCACCATTACAAGGGGCATCAGCAGAGCAGAACGGACAGTCTATATTTCATTAGCTCTGATGATATGCACTCAGATTTAATAGGCCATAGAAAAAGACATACCAGATAGTGTTGGATCTAAAATGGAACAAAATTACAGACTATGTAGCATATAGCCTAACATAGTCAGCCTCTGAAGAGTTTCTTCAAACTCTTCACCAAAATGTCTGATGGATGGACCTGTCAGCATTATAATAATACACAGAACACAGAATGTTGGCACAGACAGGACAGGATCAATGATTTTTCCAATCAGTGTTTAGTCACAGCATGATTATCTGCCATCATAATGTTGTTACATGCATGCTAGGCTTAATAAAAATGAATGTTTATCAATATATTATTGAATTCATGGATCTTTACCAAAATAAAATGCCACACTGGATAATGTCATGCATTCACATTCACATCCATCCATCACTCCAACTAGTATACGGTGCTCAGCGTAAATGAGTACACCCCTTTGAAAAGTAACATTTTAAACAATATCTCAAACACAAAAACAATTTCCAAAATGTTGACAAAGTTTAATATAGCATCTGTTTAACTTATAACATGAAAGTAAGGTTAACAATATAACTTAGATTACACATTTTTTCAGTTTTACTCAAAATAGGTGATGCAAAAATGAGTACACCCCACAACAAAAACTACTACATCTAGTACTTTGTATGGCCTCCATGATTTTTAATGACAGCACCAAGTCTTCTAGGCATGGAATGAACAAGTTGGTGACATTTTGCAACATCTATCTTTTTCCTTTCTTCAAGAATGAACTCTTTTAGAGAGTGGATGCTGGAGTGATGCTCAACAGAATTCCCCATAGGTGTTCGATTGGGTTCAGATCAGGAGCCACTGAATTACTTTCACCCAGTTCTTCTTCAGTAATACAACAGCCTTAGATGTGTGTTTAGGATCATTGTCATGTTGGAAAAGTGCATGACGACCAAGGGCACGGAGTGATGGTAGCATCTTCTCTTTCAGTATAGAGCTGTACATCTGTGAATTCATGATGCCATCAATGAAATGCAGCTCCCGACACCAGCAGCACTCATGCAGCCCCACATAAGGACACTGCCACCACCATGTTTCACTGTAGGCACCATGCATTTTTCTTTGTATTTATCACCTTTGCGACGCCATACAGTTTTGAAGCCATCAGTTCCAAAAACATTTATCTTGGTCTCATCACTCCAGAGGATAGAGTCACAGTAGTCTTCATCTTTGTCAGCATGGGCCCTGGCAAACTCTAGGTTGGCTTTTTTGTGCCTGGGCTTTAATAGAGGCTTCTTTCGTGGACGGCACCCATGCATGCCATTCCTCTGCAGTGTACACCGTATTGTTTCACAGGAAATAGTCACCCCAGTTTGGTTTTCTACTCCTTTAGATAACTGCAGTGAACTTGCATGCCAATTTTCATCAACCCTTCTTATCAGAAGACGCTCCTGTTGAGGTGTTAACTTCCGTGGACGACCTGGACGTCTCTGTGAGATGGTTGCAGTTTCATCTTTTTTAAATTTTTGTACCACTTTTGCTACATTATTCTCACTGATAAGTAATAATCTTCTTGTAGCCTTCAGCTTTCTGGTAAAGAAATTATTTTCTTTCTCAGGTCTTGTGACATTTCTCTTCCATGTGGTGCCATTGCTGACAGCATGAAATGGGAAGGAGTTTTAACACCCTTTTATAGTCAACAGTCTGCTGGACACCTGTGTAATGAATAATTAGACTCACCTGTGGTTGAATTCTTGTTAAATCTAAAATTTAGCTTTGCTCCAGAGACTTTCAGTGGGGTGTACTCATTTTTGCATTACCCTATTTTGAGTAAAACTGAAAATGTTGTTCTCCAAGTTATATTATTAACCTTACTTTCATGTTAATAAGTTAAACATATGTTAAAGTTAGTCTTGTCAACATTTTGGAAATTGTTTTTGTGTTCATTAAGATATTGTTTAAAATGTTACTTTTCAAAGGGGGTGTACTCATTTACGCTGAGCACTGTACATTTGCCTTCATCCAAGTGATGGAAAAAATGTGATGTAACTTTTTAAATGAATATTGTTTATGCTCAAAAATATTTTTTCTAATTTCTAAATTTTACTTCTTGAAAACATTTTTTTTTAACAAATCTGACACCCATTAGCTATCTATTTCTTTTATTACAGTATTCGACTTTTTCTTTTAAACCAAATATTTAGCTGCAAAAATAATCGTATTATTTGCAATGTTCAGTGTCTACTCTAGAAAGTACATGTAGATGGATTTTTTTCAACATAAATGAGGGTGACGCACCGGCGGCGCATCATCATCACAGGGCACCGGCGCTCGTAGAGGAGGGACCACAGACAGACACCATTCTGCACAGCATCCTCAATAACCATCAACACTGAGCACTGGATTTTACCGGGACTTTACATGGACCTGGACATCATACTGGTAATATTGCAGTTATTACTTTTCAAAATAGATGGTTTTAAGTCATTTGTCGTTTGCGTAGCTTTTCTTCGCTCGACGGTAAAGCGTGCATTAGTTATAGGCAATCTATATGGTAAAATGAAACATGTTTTAAAACGGCCTCGGTCACGTCCGTGCTGCTGATGAGTTCAAAATAATTCATTCTCTCAGCGTCGCCCATTTTGTCGTTTACTCGCATAACGTGTAAAGACGAGGTTTTATGATCACGTTTTGCGTGTTTACTCTGCAGGCAATTACCTCAGATTTAGTAATTTCAGATTTGTTCATAAGGAACAGGAGTCAGTGGGTTGTGTTTCAAACCTAGTATGCTGCCTGTCTAGACACGATTTTTTCAGCTGCCTTGTACCGCAACCTATGATGCCCAAAAATGTTGCACACGCCTATGGTGTTCAGAAATGTTGTAGGCAGCTCATACACAGACAGAGATTAACCCTTAAATGGATATAGTGTACAGATAGTGTTGGGGGTCCCTGGCAGGGGTCCATACAAATTCTTGGGTCAGGAGACTAAAATATGCTATATATGCTATAATATATATATGCTTTAAAAATCATCTTGATCTAAAAATAACATGGCAGAATCTTGATATCTTTACAAAATGTTTTTTTTTTTTTTTTAAATCAAATTAAAAGAGAAGTTAAAATAAAAATGAAATGAAAATAAAAATAATTTTGAAGAACCGCATAAAACAGAGTCTTAATGTGCTGGAACTGATCAGTAAACTAATTAGGTTTAATTTTCAATTCAATTAATTTTATGTTCCTACCCTTTTAAGGGTTAAACAGGGAGGGAGAATATCAGCGCTCTCTTTAGTGTTATTGCATTATTGGATCAGCATCCTTTACACTAATGTATGGATAAAAACAGCTGCCTGAACTTTTTTTCTCTTCTATTGGGGTTATTCCTTTATACATATATTAATGGAACATAAAAAGTTGCATAAGGGAATTGTCATGAGCCTGTTTGTGTGGATGTGAGGTTTGGAAAAAGAGGCTGATAGATTTTGCCCTGAGGGTGAGGGAGAGAGTGATGCTGTCAAGTGACGCTATTGGTATTGGCATACTCCTCTTCATTCTTGATCCAGTTGCTACAAATGTTTAGAGCCATTGTAAAAGATGTTTAGGAAACAGGTAAATTAACTTAAATGTAAATTAAATGAATCAAGTCATAAATATATTGCTTGATCAACCAGTATCCATTAGGATACACAACCAAAAGTAATCATTAAGAGTTAGGTCAAATAGAAATAGCTGTACGGGGTAAAATACTGTTTTTATACTGTACGCTTAGTTTGCTGTTAAAATTGCAGGCAGGTGTGTTAAAGGTGCCCAAGATTCAAAATTTGAATTTACCTCGGCATAGTTGAATAACAAGAGTTCAGTACATGGAAAAGACATACACTGAGTTTCAAACTCCATTGCTTTCTCTTTCTTATGTAAATCTCATTTGTTTAAAAGACTTCTGGAAAACACTAGCCTGACTTCGTCATACTCATATTCTAGGCAGAATGTGAGTCTGATACTGCTCCATTGCACTTGAATTATGGGGCGTGTCTTAACCGAACCAGTAAAAAAAAACAAACTCTGCACTCAATTGGATAGACCTACAACCAATCAGAGCAACGCAGTAAGTGACGTATGTTGAACTTGTACTTAAACTTTTGCCGAATCCCGTTGGAAGGACGGCAAACATCTTTCCCATCGACAAATGCCTTGATTGCGGTTCTTTGTTCGTCTTTTAAAATTAATGCGCTGTCGATTTCTTTTATTACAGACGTGATAGCGGAATCTAAACATCTTACTTCTCCAGCTGCAGTCATCGTTGGTGAAAACCAACCCTGTGTCTCAATCAGCTCCCTAGCTCCCTAGGTCGTGAATCAGTATATAATGAAAGTGAATGTGGCTGATACCCTGATCAGTGCCCTGACTACTGAACTAGGGAGCTGATTGAGACACACGCCAATTCAACCCAAGCGCTCTTTGATGACGTGGGTGGTTACGTAACCGCAGATAGCCTGTCCATCATCGATTAAAGCCCGCCCTGGCAATTTGATTGGCTCGGCCTTCTGGGAGCCGAGCATAATTACTCCACAATGGATCGAGTCCAGACCGAACTTCCCGTCCAAAAAATGTTGTGGGCGGGGTTCGGGCTGGCACCCAGGCTAGGAAAACACGCGGATCTCAACATAACACCGACTGTTACGCCCCAATATTTGCATATGCCAGCCCATGTTCCCAACATTATGAAAGGCATTAGACAAGGGCAGCCAGTAACGTCTGGATGTGCACAGGTGAATCAACAGACTAGGTAAGCAAGAACAACAGCGAAAATGGCAGATGGAGCAATAATAACTGACATGATCCATGATAGCATGATATTTTTAGTGATATTTGTAAATTGTCTATCTAAATGTTTCGTTAGCATGTTGCTAATGTGCTGTTAAATGAGGTTAAAGTTACCATCGTTTCTTACTGTATTCACGGAGACAAGAGCCGTCGCTATTTTCATTTTTAAACACTTGCAGTCTGTATAATGCATAAACACAACTTCATTCTTTATAAATCTCTCCAACAGTGTAGCATTAGCCGTTAGCCACAGAGCACAGCCTCAAACTCATAGAGAATCAAATATAAACATCAAAATAAATACTTTACTCACATAATTCGAAGCATGCATACAGCATGCATGACGAACATCTTGTAAAGATCCATTTGAGGGTTATATTAGCTGTGTGAACTTTGTAAATGTGCTGTAATATAATCGAGAGCTCGTGTGGCAGGGAGCACGCGAATTAAAGGGGCGGCGCTCTGAAAAAATCAGTGCATAGTTAATGATGCCCCAAAATAGGCAGTTAAAAAAATTTATTTAAAAAAATCTATGGGGTATTTTGAGCTGAAACTTCACAGACACATTCAGGGGACACCTTAGACTTATATTACATCTTGTGAAAAAGCATTCTTGGGCACCTTTAAAGGGTTAGTTCACCCGAAAATGAAAATTCTCTCATTAATTACTCACACTCATATCGTTCCAAACCTGTAAGACCTTCATTCATCTTCGGAACACAAATTAAGACATTTTGATGAAATCCGAGAGCTCTCTGAGCGCTCAATAGACAGCAATTTAATTACCACTGTCAAGGTCCAGAAAGATACTAAAGACGTTGTTAAAATAGTCAACATGACTACAGTGGTTCAACCTTAATGTTATGAAGCGACAAGAATACTTTTTGGGTGCAAAAACAAAACAAAAATAATGACTTTAATGCGTCGTGCTGCTCACGTGTACAGCTTTGGCCAATTCTGAGCCGGCGTTCTGACGTAAACGCGGAAGCCTGCACTGTGCTTACTGCGTCAACTGCGTAAGGAGACTGACAAGGAAGAGAAGAGATTGTTGAATAAAGTTTTTTTGTTTTGTTTTTGTGCACAAAATGTATTCTCGTCGCTTCATAAAATTAAGGTTGAACCACTGTAGTCACGTTCACTTTTTAAACAATGTCTTTAAATTTATTGGGGAGCCAGAGAGCTCTCGGATTTCATCAAAAATATCTTAATTTGTGTTCTGAAGATGAACAAAGGTCTTAATGGGTTTGGAACGACATGAGGGTGAGTAATTAATGACACAATATTTTAATTTTTGGGTGAACTAACCATTTAAAGCAGTATCAAAATTGTACTACACATTTTAATAAATCAAACTGAAAAAAATCAAACATTAAAATATTGTCATGCAAAATTATTAACATGACATAAAGTGAATAGGAACATGTACTAATGTCTCGTCAATTCCAGTAGTTTTAACAGCCTTTGATATCAACAACAAAAGATATAGTAAGCTTTTCTCCTCACTTTTTAAAATTATTATTTATTATTATCATTATTATTTTACATATCAAAACAGGCCTGCGATCCATTTTTGGATCACAGTTGAGAACCACTCACATCCGCTATAAAAATAGTTTTTCAAAGAATGGATTATTCATTGATAACATATTTTCAAGCTTTCCCCCCTTTCTCCCCCTCAGAGATTAAACAGCTGTTTTAATACTCAGAATTATTGTATAGATAGCTTACAGTGTATTTAATCCTATTATCACTATATATAAATGTCTAGAAAAATAATAAAAGATTACAGATGCATTTTCTTGAAGGTTATGTAATACACATAACAATTGGTGTGATTTGACCTTGTTTCTAATAGAGAGAGAGAGAGAGAAAGCACAGCCGGAAGGATTAAAGCAACATGCATTTACATGAAGATTAATTTCATAATTACTTATGCACAGCACTCTAATCTGAAAGCTTAAGATGTTGGTAAACACTTCAGGTTTAACACCCTCGTAGCTGCCAAGGCCAAGAGGTCATTATAAACGAAATGGCAGATGTTAAAGACTTGCTGGAGTCTGATTATTGTCTGTTATCATTCCATAATGTAACTCAGGTAGTAGATAATTCACAATATCTTTGACCAATATCTTTTGAAACAAACGCCTTTGACCTCTTCCACTGAAGTGATTATGTTTCAGGTCTCTCATTGATCTAATCTAATTATAGGACATTCGATTGCATGAGAGTAATGTGAAGTTGTTACAATTCATTTTACTTCTAGAAATTCAGCCAAGATGATAGATTTTCGGTCTATATCGTTTTAGGAGTTGTACGTTACTGATGGGGTGAAACACATTTGTGAAGGTTAAGTGATTTTTAGATACATCATTTATAGACTACAAGTCAGAAGCTGGTAATGCAACGGACATAAGAAATTAAAAGGAGTAGAAGCTCTCATCGCTTATGAAATAGGCTTTTTACTATGCATGAGCATTTGCATTTGTTCTGCATTAAATGCATCTCTCTCAAACTTGAAAATAAACGCCGGCAGTCACATTCTGCCATAGAGGTCAGTCATAGTGCAGAGTCAGCCTTCTGTGTGCTGGTCAAGCATCTCTCCATACACAGCTACACTACCACCTCCATCCATCTGCTTCCTGTGTCTGAAAAAAGAACATGGTTACTTGGACCTACACTTATTTCATTCCACTGGAAATCCATATAATCTCTGCACACTGAGTTTAACAATTAATGTCATAAATGAAAATTACATAACACATTGATTTTTGGGATGCTCGCAGCATGCACTATAGTGGCAAAATTCACCTATCCTTGCTGTTGGGCAGAAACTTGGTATCTCCAAAAACACCGGCCGGCTGTGTATATTATTAAATATTAATATTATACATAAAGAAATGAAAAGCAGGGGCTCACTCACATTGCACCAACAATGCATTCAATTTCCATATGAAAGATCCGCATAGTGCAGCAACGTGCACTTCTCAAGGTCACAGCTTGTATTGACAGTCAGATCAGGTTTTACTTCTTGAGATGCTGCTTGTTCCTTGTAGTGTGTCAGTATGTTGTTTCATCTTTCTGGTGGTGACTCACTCTTTCATTTGGTGTTGTCTGCATGATTTTTTCATGAGAATTTGTCATGAAGGCCATTGACTCATATATTAACAACAGCTTCCAGACTACCTGAGTTGTGGAAGCCTTTATATTGACTGAGCAGTGTAATCCACAATCAGCTCTTAGAGGAAGACCATGAAAAAATGAATAAAGGTTTGGACATGCACATATTCTATTTAGTACAATGTATTCACCTTCTAATCAAATTTACCATCTGACTTTACATTTGCTTTTGTAGAATTAAAATTTATGGCCATCCATAAATGAGTGAAAGTATACTTAATGGATAAGATAAAGTATTGACTGTAATTAGACATATACTAAATTAACGTTCGCATGTAATGAATGGCTAGACACTGTCATGAGTCACAATAATGGTACATGTAAAAATAACATTGGCTTTTAGTGCAGCTAGAGCCTTAGTAACCGTCACTTGGTTTTGATTGACAACGTTCCTGATTTGATTTGCTTTCATGTGATCTGGTCAGGGTCCTGAGATGACCAACAGTGACTGACCCAGTTTTACACAGTATATTATGAGCAGTGTTGTTGCTAAAATTCTTATGGGTGGGCCCCTTCTCATCCTTGAGGTTACTGTGGTTTGAATATGTATGAAATGGTTATTTACAGCTGCTGCATGACTGGAGTTACAGCATCACTGGTTAAAAGCAATACATTAGACTAGGAATAATATTCTAAAGGTAAATGATAAAGGTATGGATGCTTGACTACAAAAACATTGTTTTTAGTAGAAGCAGATCTTCTCAAAGGGATTTCGGTGTGACAAATCAACTGACACAATGCTAGAGGACAGATTTAAAGTAGATCTTTTGGTTTCTCTCTCTCTCCCTCCATCCACAACTTCCTCTGCATGTCGTACACATTTTATGAGGACAATTCCCCTTTTCTAATGTATCCTTATGTCTTGTTCTTTGCAGGCAGTGGCTATCTAAGGATAGTCCACCCAGAGAGAACAATGAAAAAACCTGAACTCATACATTATTGAAGGACAGAAGTGCCCTCCCAGATATCATGACTCCTGGAGACCTTCTGGAAAAGTATCATAATAATTAATGTCTCCTCTCTTGAAAGCTATGGACTGAGACATTGCCTTGGTGTGAGACATATTTCACATTTGTGAGTACACTTTTGTGTAAGGCTGCATTAATCCTTCATCTCGTCTTTTCTAATCTCTATAGACAGAGTTTATAGATGTTTGGTGGCAGGTAGATTTTCTACTCCAGCTTCTGAAAGGATTAATACCTGAAATCTCTCTGAAAATGTCACAGGGGATCAGGCATACAGGTTATGTGACAGATTTGCTGTCTGGGGTGATTTCTCACATAGGCTGGACATCTATAAATGCAGAGTTGTCTTATCTCCACCCCCTTAAAAGTGAGGGAAAAAATCTAACCACACATATTTCAAATATTATTTTGAGACAATTTTATTTGTCTTATTCATTTGGGAATATACTTTTAAAAATATAGTGGGGTCCAAAAGTATAAATTAACTTCGGACCTCCTATACTAAGTTTACATGATCATGGTCACAAATTTGATCAGTGACCTAGAAATAGAGCAGAATCTGAAGCATTTCATATTCATTTGACATTATGAATTTTTATATATGAATTATATTTTCAGTGTTATCTTTTGAACCCCACTATATATATGTCAGGCAATAACACGGATTCAGTTGCAGGTAACAGAAAAGTTTATTTTTGCTCTCACTGAGCGCAGGGGGAAAAAGAAAACAAACAAAAGAGAGAGAATGTCCAAAACAAGGTCCTAGCGTCGCTTGTGACGCAGCGTGGAAGTCACTCTGCCCAGAGCGTTGACAGTGACGCAGCGTCGAAATCTCACCAATTCTCCAGGAGAGAGCGTTGAGATTGCTGAGAGGGGCTGGAGCGATACATCCAAGTCTCAACTGACACAAAGATAGTCAGGGCAGGGAGAAGAACAAAAATGTCTGGCAGAATGAGAAACAACTGATCAAAACAAAATAAATAAAACAAAGCAGCACTTGGAGTCTAAATACACGATACAGCAAGACAAGACAAACAAGAGAAGGTCAAGAGCGAAGCGTTGGCTCAAACATACAACAACGGTCTGACAAAAGACTGAGCACAAGAGGATCTAATATAGGGGAAAGCTAATGAGGGATAAGTGGCAACAGGTGTGACAGAGAACACAATAGAAGATAAGGTAACGAGTGGGAGGGGAAAAACGCCACACTGACAGCAGAGCACATGGAGAGCTGTCAAAACAACAGATCAGCATGAAGACAACAGGGCACGCAGACACAGGACAAGACAACAAAACTGGGCAAATCAGACCGAAGTCATGACAATATATACATCACATTACAGAAATTAACATTTGCGAGATGCATTTCTAATAGTGCTATCAAATCGATTAATCGCATTTAACAAAAAAGTTTGTGTGTGTGTGTGTGTGTATATATATATACAGTATATGTGTGTGTATGTATGCATAATATATATTTGCAAACTTTTATGCTAGATGTGATTAATCACAATCGATTTGACAGCATATAAAAGTGTGATCATATCTAGGGTAAAAAGCCTCGTCCTACTTTCAGTTTCTCAGTTGCTGCAGGTTGTGTGCGGTAGATGGTACAGTATCTCTAGAGGCCATTACTCTCTGGACCATTAATTGAAATTAATTTTAGATTTGCTCATGTAGAGGGAAGATTCTCACTGAATGCATGAGAAGAAGATTGATGGTTTTAATATAGGTTAATTGAATCTCTTGTGAAGCTTTTTGTACATTTGAGATGATCTCAGCTCTGCAGAATTCTCTCAAAGTCATTTGTTCTGAAATGTACATTTTCAAATGACATTTTGTAATCTTAGTAAAAATATATCTTTTTAACTGAAGTCAATTGTCAGGTTTTTTTTAATCTGTTAACTGGATACTTTCAAATAAGTGATTGTTTGTGGTTTTCTCTCTTTATGTGTAGCCATGATGGTCCTGTTTCTAGTTTCAGCAGCTATCATTTCAAACAGTTCCTCTCATGGAAACCTGACCACAGGTATATCATCTCCAGATATTTTTTTTTTTTTTTTTAAGTCAAAATAATTTAAAAACGGTTTCACTCGTAACCTGTACCCACAGAATTGGAATGCTTGGAATTGGAAAGTTTCACATTTTAAAATATGAAGATGATTTCAGCTGCCAATTAGTCTGCAGATTTCCTCTATAAAGCCTGTGGAGAATCTTACCTCACTCAGATGTCTTTCTTTCTCTTTGTTCAGAGTCTCCAGCACCTCAGGGCTCACATGTCTTAGCCTCTGGCCTTGTCACCTCTCTCCTTCTCGTCATCTTTCTTCTCCTCATCGCCTACATTCTGAGGTAAGAAAATACACATCCCCAAAACATTCTTTTTGAAACAAAAAATACATTATACAGTGCATAGATACAATGAAATATATATGAGTGAACAGCTCTTTTCTTGACCCCTACTGTACCCAGATCTAGTCTTTTGTAGTCTGGCCTACAGTGTTGCCAATAGCATAACCCCCTGCTACCAGCCCTTCATTAAACCTCTCACACCAGCTAGTACGAATACCTGTTTGTAGGCACCTGTTCTCTCATTACATGAAAATCTCATTATCCTTAACCACTCAATGGTGGAGCAACTCACCATTTTTAAATATAATGTTAGCAAGGACCCATTAAATTGGTGACAGTAAATAAAAGTGACAGTAAAGACATTTATAATGTAAAAAAATATTCCTATTTACAATATATGCTATTCTTTTGAACTAAATAATTCTGAAAAAAAAAAAATGCATCATGGTTTCCACAAAAATATTAAGCAGCACAATTGCTCTCAACATTGATAATAAGAAATGTTTCTTGAGCAGTGAATCTGCAGGATTATTTCTGAAGGATCATGTGACACTGAAGACTTGAGTAATGGCTGCTGAGAACTGATCACAGGAATAAAGGAAATTTTAAAATATATGAAAATTCAAAGCAGTTATTTTAAATTGTAATAATATTTCACAATATTTTTGATTAAATAAATGCAGCCTTGATGAGCAGAAGAGACTTTGAAAAACATAAAAAAAACTTTATCAACCCCACACTTTTGAACGGTAGTTTACAGTAGTAAAATATATATTCACATGATTCGTATCTAACATTGCAAACATATTTGCAAATATAGTGCAAATTTTAAATATTTTGTTAGATTCTTTTGCCAAGAGCATAAATGTACAATACATATTAGTCTTGTAACATTTCCTAGAAGTGAAATACTCAAATATACTATTTATAATACATTATTATTTTATATCACTCACACTATTTGTTAAAAGTGAAGTGTATACTTTCTGGGCCTCTAAACGGAATTGCAAAAATAATGCCCATTTTTCACACAGGTTTCCTGACACCTCCCCTGTCTGCCACTGGTTGGTCCAACAGATAGTCCCGCCCCAAACTCACATCATTGGTTGAGATCAAACAAACAGAGCAATGTTTTGAAAGATAGAACCATACAGCCAGTACATATAGTGTTTACACTTTTTGAGGGAATCAGCCTACACATGGCTTAATTGTAGTTGTCGCTGTCTTTTCAACTTTTAAGTGTGTGTGTATGTGTGTGTGTGTGTTTATGACCTTGCCGAGTTGCTCCAGCAGCAGCTGCATGTGTAGTGAATGTGAAAGCAGTTGTGATGGTGTGTTAGTGAGTCATTCTCTCTCAGCTGCTCTGAGGAATCAGAGAACTAAACAATCTCCCATGAGAAAGAACTTTAGATTTTGGTGTGTATTGTGAACTTTCAGTCATTTAAAAAATTTTGTTTTATCTCTCTGTAAATGTCTTACTTCAAAATGTCTCAGGTTTAGAGAGCAAAGGAAGGATCTTGTCGCCTCGGTTGACAAGAAGTTGCCAAATGGTTTTTTGGAAGATCAAGGTAAGTGTTGATTTGTCTTTGTCTTTGTGTATTAAGTCTATATTTTTAGAACAACATTTTTAGAACTTGCCGTTTGCTTTGAGAGATATAAAACAGTAACAGTAAGAGAATATATCTCTTTGACACTATATATTTTTCTTCTTCTCTCTCTGTCAGAACAAACGGTGGTGCTCCTCCCCAGATCCCCCTCTCCATCAAAACGCTATTTCCCCATCCCGCTGGACTCCCTGGAGGAAGAGTTTCGCCTACGCATGGCAGATGATGGCAAACTGTTCAGAGAGGAATTTAATGTAAGATCTCAGACACACACAAACTCTCACTCGATATTGTTTCCTTATACTCACGTATTGTTTCTTTTTGTCCGCTGCTTCTCTTTTACAGTCTTTGCCTTGCGGTTTTGGCTGTGGTACCTTTGAAGAGGCAAGCAGAGAGGAGAACAGAGAAAAGAACAGATATCCCAATATTCTGCCCTGTAAATGTTCCTCACTCTTTCATAGACACACTTGAAAACTTTCCAAACACTGTGGAAGAGCTTGTTTTGTGTCAAGTTTGGTATAATTTTTAATAGCAACACAATACAATAGTAACTGTTAGGATTTAGATGGAGGATATTGGTCCTAGAGTTTAATAAAACACTATATTTCCTTCACAGATGACCACTCAAGAGTGCTGCTTTCACATATAGATGGATATATGGGCTCAGATTACATAAATGCCTCTTATATAGATGTGAGTACTTTCTCAGTGCTTTTGAAATAATATTGTAGGTCCTAATTCAATTACTGGAACCTGTGATCTCATTTTAGTATATAAAATATTGCTATTATGCCTATATGACCTTATATCTTGACCTACAGTATACTAAAATATTTTTTTTGTTTTGAGGCTCATGTTTAATTAATTTACCGTTCCTACAGGGCTACAGAGAAAAAAACAAATTTATTGCAGCTCAAGGTATGCAATTTCCCTCTTCTCAGTTGTAATTACCAAAAAATTACCAGGTAATTTAATCAATTAAATGTAATCCCTCTCACATTTAATGACCTTTGCTTTATCTCCCTTTTGAATTTCAATATCTTATTTTCAGGCCCAAAACCAGAGACAGTAGGAGATTTCTGGAGAATGGTTTGGGAGCAGAAATCTACCACTATAGTCATGTTGACCAACACAAGAGAGAGAAAAGAGGTAAGATAAGATATCACAAAGTCACACCAGACAGACTTTATGAGAGTTTAACATGTTAAGTAGCACAGAAGATCTTGACCTTATTCAAAAACTCATAGAAAAAGGAGAGTATATATATATATATATATATATATATATATATATATATATATATATATATATATATATATATATATATGATTTACTTTATTAATCCCCAAAGGGGTAATTCAATTGTCACAGCAGCACAACATACTACAATAAATACATTATGTAAAAAAAAAAATTATATGAGGAGAGTATATATATACTCTCCTCATAGTATGTATGTATATATATATATATATATATATATATATATATATATATATAAATTCAAAACAAGCCCAATATTTTGCAATAATCAAGTATTTGATCAAACAAAGTATTAGTAAAATTAAAATCTGTGATTTGTATGTGTGAAATCCAGGAAAAATGCTATCAGTACTGGCCTGAGCAGGGCTGCTGGATCTATGGCTGTGTGAGGGTGGCAATGGAAGATGTCACAGTGTTGGTGGACTACACAATCAGGAAGTTCTGTGTGCAGCATGTGAGTGGCCATTTCCCTCAGAAACACTACAGCATCTAGCATCATTGTTCAAATGCTCTGTATAATATACTCATATACTAGTGCACAAATTCGCTTGACATGCCATTAGGTAGTCCAGAATATTTTACAACACTCTTGTGGAATCAGTAAGGCCACAACTGACTGGCAAGTTGTTGTGATTTTGCAGCATGCTGCTGATGGCTGCAGACCTCCGAGGTTGGTCACTCAGCTGCATTTCACCAGCTGGCCTGATTTTGGTGTACCCCTCTCCCCTATTGGCATGCTAAAGTTCCTCAAGAAAGTCAAGACTGTCAACCCTGCCCATGCTGGACCAATCATAGTGCACTGCAGGTAAGAATTTGGGCTATTCTTAACATATAAGCCTAAAGACTTAAGAAAAGTCCCCACTTTTTCAGTGCTATTTTTCCTATATGGACTTTAAAAAGTCTTTGTTAAAGCATTTTATGCTTTAACAAAGCATATGAACAAAACCAACCAGCTACAATGTGAATCAGAACATTACAAAATTTGATTTGAAGCAAAAAAGTATTTAAAAATCCAACAAAAAGACAAAGATTTAAGACGGTGAACTTAATGGCTTTAATGAGGGCAAAACTGAAAACACACCGAGCCGTCTGTTCTCTATTCACTCTTGTGGTACTTTGATGTCATACATGATCAGTTGGCGCAAAGCCACTTTAAGTCGAACACGCACGCCTATGATTTCATTTAAAAATAAAATTATTAATTTAAAGTTGTTGAATATATAGGTATATAAACATATTTCAGCAGAATGACTCGATTACATCATTTGCAGTCGTTCATGGGACTCTCTCATTTTTTTGCAGAATCATGGGTAATGTAGTTTTTCCACCAGAAATTCTGCTGTTAAAGGTGCAATAGGTGATTCTCTACAGAGACATTTTTTATTATACTGGTTGAAAGTCTCTCCATATCCAGATAGCAATCATTATGTTAAAGGTGCCCTAAAATTAAAAATTTAATTTATCTTGGCATAGTTAAATAACAAGAGTTCAGTACATGGAAATGACATATAGTGAGTCTCAAACTCCATTGTTTCCTCCTTCTTATATAAATCTCATTTGTTTAAAAGACCTCAGAAGAACAGGCGAATCTCAACATAACACCGACTGTTACGTAACAGTCAGGATCATTAATATGTATGACCCCAATATTTGCATATGCCAGCCCATGTTCAAGGCATTACACAAGGGCAGGCAGTATTAATCTGGATGTGCACAGCTGAATCATCAGACTTGGTAAGCAAGCAAGAACAATAGCAAAAAATGGCAGATGGAGCAATAATAACTGACATGATTCATGATTACATGATATTTTTAGTGATATTTGTAAATTGTCTTTCTAAATGTTTCGTTAGCATGTTGCTAATGTACTGTTAAATGTTTTTAAAGTTACCATCGTTTCTTACTGTATTCACGGAGACAAGACTGTCGTTATTTTCATTTTTTAAACACTTGCAGTCTGTATAATTCATAAACACAACTTCATTCTTTATAAATCTCTCCAACAGTGTGTAATGTTAGCTTTAGCCACGGAGCACCATCAAACTCATTTAGAATCAAATGTAAACATTCAAATAAATACGATACTTACGCGATTAGACATGCTGCATGACGAACACTTTGTAAAGATCCATTTTGAGGGTTATATTAGCTGTGTGAACTTTGTTTATGCTGTTAAAGGCAAACGCGAGCTCCGTGGGCGGGGAGCGTGAGTATTTAAAGGGGCTGCAGCCTAAATTGGCTCATATTTAATGATGCCCCAAAATTAAAAGGCAGTTAAAAAAATTAAAAAAAAAAAATCTATGGGGTATTTTGAGCTGACACTTCACAGACACATTCAGGGGACACCTTAGACTTATATTACATCTTTTAAAAAGACGTTCTACGGCACCTTTAAAAGGTCTAAATGTATTTTTATAAATATATATCTTCTTTGGAAGGCGTAGGACCATAAGATGTTCATCCAATCTGTATATTCGGTCTGAATGAAAAAATACAATGTCTTACCTGTCTGTCAACGTATGTTTTTACATACCCTAGATTTTATACAAACAGACCTCAGTCACCGAGCACCACACACAAACAGCAGTTCCTGCCAAAGTTCCTGCCAAATCAAAACAACTGAGCTTATGCTGCGTTCAGGCCATAACTACCGTAATTAAGAGATGGCAACCCGTGACATTCTAACCGGAGCTGTTCAGTCTGACGCGGAATTATGCATACCCATTTTAACAGTATCAACACCGATATTAATCTGTGTTTGTGTGTGCCTTCCTGTGTTTTAGAATTGGCTTTGGATGCCAATTTGCAGGGAGGGATCATATGCTTTCAATGCTAGCAGGCTAACATTAGCATTCCAGATCACCTACTGCACCTTTAAACAATTCTTTAAAAAATATGTTGAAATAATGCAAACTGATGGCATGTACCATCAATTAACAACCTCAGAGAACACTGGACTGCCTTTAAAGGTTTAAATCCATAAATTCAATCAAATAAAATCATTTTCCCTATGTACTGTTGCACTCCACTGGGGTGCATTTCAGTATGCTAGTGATTTCATTACTATTTATTGGCCAAAACACACTTAAAACCCTGAACATTTCAACTATAACAAACAGTCTGAAATGCAAAGTATGTAGAAACAACCACCAACACAGATGTCTTGAGGCTCAGCTGTTAAACAGCCCCCTCATGTGGGATTGTTAACACCTCAGCCAGAGCAACAGATTTTCCCACTGGTTAAAGTGTGAAAAGGCCCTTTTTGCAGTGAAATGAAAAACTGTAACTTTTTCAGGTCTAATACACTATATAGCAAGAACCTGCAATGTTCATAGCATTTTAAAAATGATTCCACATTTAATTGAACTGAGATAATTATCTAGCCCAAGATATTAATACAAATGAAAAGACCCTGCAGTTTTGACTACATTATCTCATTATCCTTCATTTCATGCCCTACTTTACATCTCACGACTCATTTTCTCTCTGTGTAGTGCTGGGGTTGGCAGGACTGGGACGTTCGTTGTGATTGACGCGATGATGGATATGATGCACGCTGAAGGGAGGGTGGACGTGTTCGGCTTTGTGTCCAGAATAAGAAAGCAGCGCTGTCAGCTCATTCAAACAGACGTAAAGATCTTTCCGCAGTCCCTCTGCTGTGTTTGACTCATCATTTCGGCAGTGATTGGGCACTGATATTTCTCTCTCTTTTGCCCACAGATGCAGTATTCTTTCATTTACCAGGCACTTTTGGAGCATTACCTGTTTGGTGACACTGAGTTAGACATCGCTTCTTTGGAGGGCCACCTCCACAAACTCCACAACACACACACACACATGGACCGAGTGGGTCTAGAGGAAGAATTCAGAGTAAGAACCACATCGGTTAAAGGGTTTGCTGAGCAAGAGCTCATGAGTTATTATGAACATTGACAAAAGTGAATAGCTTTGACATAACAGTGTGTTCTTTTTAACATGTCATTCTGTTTGGAATCTCCTCAGAAACTGACTAATGTCCGCATAATGAAGGAGAACATGAGAACCGGTAATCTGCCTGCCAACATGAGAAAGAACAGAGTACTGCAGATCATCCCATGTGAGAAAATATATACAGATTTATCATTTTAGCTCTTCTTTCTTTCTTTCTTTCTTATAATCATTATCCTGTTTTTGTTACCAGATGACTTCAACAGGGTAATATTATCAATGAAAAGGGGGCAAGAATTCACAGACTACATTAATGCATCTTTCATAGATGTAAGTATATACTTCATAATTTTGATTATTATTATTATTATTACATGATGTGCACTACAAACCTATTATGAATTACCAATATCAAATGCAAAGTAGTATGTGTTACAAATCTGGTATGGACTGCAAAACTAGTGTGCATCTATTTAAAGCTACTTAGATTGACTTTTAATAGTAAAATAACACATATACACAGGTACAAGTAATGAATTAAATAACAGTAATAATAATTTTATTTATAATTATATTTATTATTATTATTATTGTAAGACCACATCTCATCCTACATACAAATAATGGCCTAGAATAAAAAAAAAAACACACATTTAACATGCTATTTGTTCAATTCTTATTTAGTATATTTATTTTAAATGTTAAATGTATTTACCATCATTAAAAAGCACTGGCAAATGTACCCATAACACTATGCTTTACTGTTGCAGGGTTATAGGCAAAAGGATTACTTTATAGCAACTCAGGCACCTTTGGCTCACACTGTGCAGGACTTCTGGCGCATGGTATGGGAAAGGAAGTGCCACTCTATTGTCATGCTGACTGAGCTGAAAGAGAGAGAACAGGTACAGTTTGGGTTTATAATTATATTTATCGTTTTTATATTTATATGTCAATCAACATAAAGAAATGGTTCAGTTACACTTCCAGTCTGAAGTATTCAAGCATTCACTTCCTTTCCAACTACTTTCACTCCAGGAGAAGTGTGTACGTTACTGGCCAGCAGAGGGCAGCGTTTCATTTGGAGAGTACGTACTGGAGCTGAAGAGAGACGCACTTTGTGAGACTTTCAGCATTCGAGACATGCTGCTGTCATATGCATCAGTGAGTTAAACATGCAGTGAATTTGTCCATTTTATGGTCAATCATACGCTTCACTTAGGAGATTCCTTTTTTGTGCTAAAATTGTTGACCACGCTGCGGCTAAATTGGGCTGTTTGCAGGAGAAGCAGACACGACTAGTCAGACAGTTCCACTTCCATGGTTGGCCAGAGATTGGAATCCCGTCAGACGGAAAGGGAATGATTGACATTATTGCAGCAGTGCAAAAACAACAACAGCAATCTGGAAACAACCCAATAGTGGTGCATTGCAGGTACACACACTCTCTATATCTCCCTCACACACAATGCCCCCCCCCCACCACCACCACCACACACACACTTTGGGTTTGCATGTTTTATGGGGACTTTCTATAGACATAATGATTTTTGTACTGTACAAACTGTACATTCTATCCCCTAACCCTTCCCCTAAACACAACCCTCACAGAAAACTTTATGCAGTTTTACATTAGAAAAAAACAAAACATAATTTAGTATGATTTATAAGTTATTTTCCTCATGGAGACCAAAAGAAAAAAAAATTTCCGCACAAGGTCAAAGATTTCTGGTATTTCTATCCTTAAGAGACATTTGGTCCCCTTTTATTTTGTTATAAACTGTTGCATAAGTTTGTGAAACCTATCATAAAAGTATTTATTATTTTATGTGACATCAGTGCTGGTGCCGGTCGGACCGGAACATTCATTGCCCTCAGTAACATCTTAGAGCGGGTCAAAGCCGAGGGGTTACTAGATGTATTTCAGACCGTGAAGAGTTTACGCACTCAGAGACCACATATGGTCCAAACTGTGGTAAGTTCATAATTCATGTAGATCTCTTGGTTTCACTAATATATTACAGTATGGAAATTACAGATCTGATGGCTTCACTATTAAATAACAATATGGAAAATAGTATTATATTAAAATAATACAAAATGAGTATTGAATTATGATACAATGTATTTTCATTTGTCTTCTCAGGAACAATATGACTTCTGCTACAGAGTTGTGCAAGATTTTGTTGACATCTACTCTGACTATGCTAATTTCAAATGAGTGCAGCTTACCAACACACATTTATATTATATTTAAACTGAAGAAGAATATTACTGTGGCTTAGTGACACTCCATGCACTTGACATTTCCTATTCTTGCTATTTATATGCAGTTAAGGTAATACTTTGGATATGACCAGACTCCAGTGGCTTAACCATGTCTTTTGCATTAAGTTTTTGTTACGTTCATGTAGTATTCTGTATGAAGAAAGGATTGTTTTTCTTTTAATATGACCATATTATTTAATTTGTACATTAACATCTTTTTTGTTTACTACAAAATAATTTTTTATTTAATAACTGTGTTCACAACTTAAATGTAAATGCATTCCATTCTCAGTATTTGTTCCTTCTATTTATCCTCCAGCTTGCTTCCCAGAAAAATTTTGCATGGTTATTTGTGTGTGCTAGTGTACTAAAAGTAATTAGGATACTTCCAAATTTGAATTTTATGGCAATTCTTGGCCAGACTCTGATTTGCATCAGCCCTGATAAGTCACCTGAACCATATACATGCTCTTCACCTTTCACGTCACCTTCATAACCTGACTGAAATGTCCCACTTAATGAAACTTTAGCAGGCTTTAAAGTTTCTGTGATGATAATGCTGTTTATAACTAGGACTTTTCAAGCCAATCAAACAATAAAGAGGCTAAAGCTGTGACAGAGATACGGATGTGGATTAAAGCATAAAACATACAGAGGAAATAGTAAATCCATAATGATATTTGGTTGTGAAATTAATACATGCCATAAAGGGATTAATGAAACCTGTGAAACAGCAAAGGAATAGTTTCCTTTCATTATTCCCTACAAACATCATTGATATGTTGAGTGATTTTTGTCTGCTTTTTTGAACAAGGTCAAGTAGAAAAGCTCATCTGCACTGTCAATGCAGTGTTCTTGTACCAGGGTGATAAATTATGAAGAAAATGAGGAAAGACATATGCCTTAATCCTGAATAACATCATTTTCTGCAATAAATGTTTCAGTCAATACTTTTGTCTCTCTGTGCAAAATCTGTTATTTTACTATAAAAAGTCTAAATAGCTTTTAATAGTTGCATTCTAGTTTTGCATTGCATACAAGATTTGTAAAACACTTTGCATTTGATATGCAAGATAGGTTTGTAGTGCACACTATGTAGCATACTTCATTTGTAGTGCGTTGCAATTACTCACATCAATTTGTTCCTCAACAAAGAAGATCTACCCATGAAGAAATAATTAATAGGCTACTTTAATGCAAACTGTTTCATGTTCACTCACATGAGATAAAAACTCCAGTCATCTGTTTTATTACATGCGCGAGTCGCCTCAGTAGGGCAGACATGTTGTTTATGCTTTGTAAAGCGCAGTGAGCACTGGCTGAAATCACTATATTAAGAAAACATATTTATTAGTGGCCATCTGCCGGACACAGCTGGTTTTGTAAAGTTCGCGGCACCCATGAGGGGGCGACCCGCTCCCTGTAAAATAAAGCCGTTTTATCTAGAAGACTAGCGTTACGTGTAGAGTGTATTGTGATGTAAATGTCTTTTTTATTATGTTTTTATAAAAGTGCTGTGTATTTCTTCATTTGTAAAAACTTTTAAATTAGCAATAAAAAAAATACTGATTACGCCTTTAAGACTATAGATGTGAGAAGTCGAGCTTTCCTCAAGATACACTCCCAAAACACTGGGCGGGGTCTGCGTCCTGTGTCAGGAATGACGCTATCCCATTGGCCGACGCTCTGATGAGTCCACAGCGTTCTAGCATCGCTCTATGGCGCCCACAACACTGAATGTAGCAATCCCAAGTCCCATAGGCTACAGAAAAGGGCCTTTGATAATTGAAGCCCATGTTTTGAGTTGTTTATTAAAGCTCTGAATATGGAGAACACCGTGTACGAACAGCTCCATCTCATACGTCGTTCTTGTGACGCATAATTTATGGGTTCGCTGAGTCGTGAGGAAGAATAAGGAGAATCTTGAGGACTCCAGCTGGATCGATGCACAAACTGGATCATCAGATCGCGTGCATTCCTCCTTGCTAACCGTACGGAATTAGAGGATGGCTGGAATTGGGAACAGTTCAACATCTGGAATGGGTGACATCATCCAGCTGAATGTCGGAGGAATGAGGTACGCTGACGTCATGGCTTCTTTACATAAACTCGGAGTCAAAACAAGTTTATTTAAGATGAAATGATGTATGGCGGCTTCTGACTTTGATGTGACGGATGAGCGTTAATAAGTAACGGTAACAATCATGTCTTGCACTACAAAGCACATGATTTTGAACGTATTGAACAGGATTATGAATATTATTATTACGTTACATAACGGGACCAAGACTATTCAGTTCCTTATTTCATACCCGGTTTCTACATGTCCTAAACAGCATCATGAAACATAATATATCCCAAAACCCTAACACCATCATAATTAATGAAAAAAAAAAAAAAAACTTTTAACAAAAGAAAAACATATCCTTGAAAATGCCACAATTCCCCCCGAAAAACCATACGAATACTATATGAAATTGTGCTTTGGAAAAATAATATGCAGTACTAATAATGCTTAGTACTGTTTTAAGAGACCCCTATTCATTTTTATTTGTTTTACTTTTGCAACAATAACCGTAGACTGAATATTAGATCATTCTAGCTCATGAAGTGAAAAAGAAATCAGAATTTTGATTGCACCAAAAATCTTATCTCCATGCTTTCTTTCAGATTTAGCACATCAAGGCAGACTCTGACGTGGATTCCTGACTCTTTCTTCTCAAGGTAAGATAAGATGTTTGAAGCAGCACCATGGCCTTGTTGTTGTTGTTTTTCCCCCCTACACTTTTAATGAGTTCTGAAAGTTGTAGTTTGTTATATCAATCTAAAAAGTTCTGTTTGATTTAAATTTGATGCATCATGATATAAACACTTTAATAGATCTCCCAGAATTATCACACCAAATATTCTATTTGCTAAACCTCTCTTTGGGGTCGGAAAGATTTTTGAATGTTTTTGAAAGAATCGTCAAGGTTGCAATCATTTGCACAATAATACAGTAAAAACAGCAATACTGTGAAATATTCTTACAATATTCCTGTGATGGCAAAGGTGAATTTTCAGCATCATTACCCCAGTCTTGAGTGTCTCATTCTAATATGCTTTCCTAAACCATTCTTGTTGATTAATGAAACGAACGTAGTCATTGTATTACGAACATTGCATAGCTCTTTATAAATGTATTTTTTTTTTCTGCCCAGTTTACTTAGTGGGAGAATATCAACGCTACGGGATGAAACTGGAGCTGTGAGTAGAAATATGTATCATGCTATGATTAACCCAAAGTCCTAAGTTCCTTTTGTACCTGTAATTGTGTATAAAAACGAAATAATAAAACAAAAGAAGAAAATGCTTAATGAAATACTAAAATTAACATGTATTGAGGGCAGTGTTGGGAAAAGTTACTTTTAAAAGTAATGGATTACAATATTGCGTTACTCCCTAAAAAAGTAATTAATTGCATTACTTAGTTACTTTTTATGTAAATTAATGTGTTACATTACTTTTGCGTTGTTTCTTGTTTGTTTTTTAATAACAACAAACAAAGTTCTATTTTTGGAAAGTGTTAAGGCCCTTTCTCACCAAAAGTGAAATGAATAGTAGACAGTAGTACAGTAGAGGGCGCAGCTCCAAGAAACCTTTCAGCTGTGCTGCCATTCTGGATTAAAAAAGAATAGGATACATGAGGAGGAAGTTCAACACTATTATTTCTAAATCTAATCTTAAGTCATTTTTGCTTTATTAGTATGGTTGAATTAGATCATTGAAGGTCAGCAGCAAAGTCAATGGTTAATAAATTACGATTAAATACAAATAAGTATATTTGTGTAATTTAATATAGTTAATTATTACATGTTTGCATAAAATTCTGAGATTGCATTTCACTGTTTTTAGTAATTTTGAGGAATACTGAATGTTTTCGTGCAAGTGAGATGAGTAAATACCTGCTCACATTTAGTCTAGATCTACAATAACCATCATGTTCACACAGCGCACACACAACACCTCTGCACTTTATTTCTCTCAACATGGGGACAGGGGAGCTGTCAGTCAATAAAAAGAAAAAGTAACTTGTGTTACTTACTTGAAAAAGTAACTTAGATATTTTTTTGTAAATTGAAAAAGTAATGCGTTACTTTACTAGTTACTTGAAAAAGTAATCTGATTATGTAACTCAACTGTGGGTTGTTTGTTAAAAAAATCATTTAAAAGTTTTCCACATGCAATAAAAATAGAAATGTTTTCCAACTCTGAATCAGATTTTTTTTTTCTGCAAGATATTTATTGACAGAGACCCAACAGCATTTGCACCCATTTTAAACTTCCTTCGAACTAAAGAATTGGACTTGAGGTGAGATATGACATATGCCTATTTGTTATCCTTTACACATCCCTTGAGGAAAGTATCTGCATAGTTTAATGTGTGTAATATTCCTGCTTTTTCTGATAGGGGGGTTAACATAAGTATCCTACGACATGAAGCTGAGTTTTATGGCATTACACCATTAGGTATGGCATAACTGGACTGGATGCACCTGTTAACATTTTTTTATGATCACTTGACAGTTGTATCAATGTGTAATTCTTGCCTTGCATTTTTATTTGTCACTGATATGGTTAGTCCGTCGCTTACTGCTTTGTGAAGAACTGGAACGATCGTCATGTGGAAGTGTGTTGTTTCATGGCTACCTCCCTCCACCAGGTAGGGTGAGAGTAGATCTGCAGAAGAAAGAGAAAAAACAGTCACCGTTTCTTCCTCTCTGCCAAATATAACTCTAACATCAGTATGTGCCTGGTATTTTTGTCCTTCAGCTCTCCCAGCGAGAGCAGTGCCGTTGGGCAGGCTGCAGCTGTTGCAGGTCCAGAAGAGCGCTCAGCCCCCAGTGGTGCAGAGGGGGGTTACACCCGTTCCTGCCCTCAGTCTTCTCTCCCTGGACCCTCTGGGGTAGATGGACCGCAAAGACTGGGTGAGTACATACTTTCTCTCGCTCTCTCTCTTTTGTGCGATTATATTATATATATTTAGTGCGATTACTTATGGAAAAACCTGTACGTCATCATTGTCGCTTTTTTTGCTCAATTTTATCAATGAAAATAGTTCCAAACTAAGCAACAGCAGAACTGTTTTTTAACGAATTGAGTGAGCTATTGATTCAGTGACCCATTCATAAAGACAGCCACTTGCTTTGTTCCTGAATGAATCAGCCTTTTGAATGAAACAAACAAAAAATGTTATGGCCACATTATAGCCTTAGAAATTCTATGTTGAATCAAAATATTTCTTTCTAAAGCTATTTTTTGTAAAGTCTATTCAATGCTTTTTTTTTTAATCTAACACAATAATTACTTTTAATGATCTTCTGGGGAGGGGGTAATTTCTCAGCCATTTTTAGCAAGGATGCATTAAAGGTTTAGTTCACCCAAAAATGAAAATTCTGTCATTTATTACTCACCCTTAAGACCTTCGTTAATCTTCGGAACGCAAATTAAGATATTTTAGTTGAAATCCGATGGCTCAGTGAGGCCTGCATAGCCAGCAATGACATTTCCTCTCTCAAGATCCATAAAGGTACTAAAAACATATTTAAATCAGTTCATGTGAGTACAGTGGTTCAATATTAATATTATAAAGCGACGAGAATATTTTTGGTGCGCCAAAAAAACAAAATAATGACATATATAGTGATGGCCGATTTCAAAACACTGCTTCAGGAAGCTTCGGAGCGTTATGAATCAGCGTGTCGAATCAGCTGTTCGGAGCGCCAAAGTCACGTGATTTCAGCAGTTTGGCGGTTTGACACGCGATCCGAATCATGTTTCGATACGCTGATTCATAATGCTCCGAAGCTTCATGAAGCAGTGTTTTGAAAAATCTGCCATCACTAAATAGTCGTTATTTTGTTTTTTTGGCACAACAAAAATATTCTCGTCGCTTTATAATATTAATATTGAACCACTGTACTCACATGAACCGATTTAAATATGTTTTAAGTACATTCATGGATCTTGAGAGAGGAAATGTCATTGCTAGCTATGAAGGCCTCACGGAGCTATCGGATTTCAACAAAAATATCTTAATTTGTGTTCCGAAGATTAACGAAGGTCTTATGGGTGTGGAACGGCATGAGGGTGAGTAATAAATGACATTATTTTCATTTTTGGGTGAACTAACCCTTTAAGTTGATCAAAAAGTGAAAGTGAAGACATTTATAATGATTTCTATTTTAAATAAATCTGAAAAATGTATCACAGCTTCCACCAAAATATTAATCTGCGCAACTGCTATATTTATATATGAAGGAGAAATAATGAAAGACATCATCATCACTGTATGATCACCACTGACAGAGCTTGATTGTGAGCTCAAATATTCTCAGGTTGAATGCTAATAAACCACCCTATATAAAAATAATATAAAGTTTTCGTGGAATTTGAATGAAAGCTGTATTAGTGTAGCAGTGAGATAGCTGTAGAATTGGGTTGGCTATAGCTTTCTCAATACAGACAGAGAACAGGGCGAGAGGAGGGGGTGGGGGGGATGTGCCATGAAGACAAAGTATTCCCCTTACAAGCAGTAGTGCAGTAGGCAGGGTAAGGTCATCTTAAAAGGCCTTTTATGTCCTCTGTGCCCAGCAAAGTCATGTGAGAAGAATGAAGAGAGAGAGAGAGAGAGCGAGAGCGAGAAAAACAAGTTAATGGACAGGCCTTCTTTTTAACCATTTTATTGCATTTTGGTGCATTTATTTATAACACTGCAAAATATACAGAATATCATATTGAATCCACATTACATAGAATTTGTATAATAACTGACAGAACTTAAAAAAACATTAAAAAAATGAAAATGTGTTTTCAGATGATTTGTTGAAACAGTTAAAAAAGAATGACTATAGTTACTAATAATAGGCAATTATTACTTGTTTTTAATCATACATGCATTTACGTTTTACTATCAATATTACAGTATCCACTGAATGCCATAGAACTGTACGTATGTTGAAAGTTTATGTTCTAATTTCTTATATAAATCATAAATATCTTTTAAATAAAACAGACAGCGAGCATGAATGAGTTTAGTCTGAATTTTTTAACTATTGTGACAATTGTAGTTTTATTTGAGTGTACTGCATTTAGACCTACTGGTGTTTAAACATACTTGGTTATTGTTTTTTGTTTTTTTTATGTTACAATAGGATCACCAGTGGACCCTAGAAAGGTGCTGATTGTCGCTGGCCATCATAACTGGATTGTAGCTGCTTATGCACATTTTGTCATCTGCTACAGGTAAAGCTACATATCAATATTACAGTAATAAAGGTTATACTCACCATAGACTGACTGTGACTGTTCTTTAGAATAAAGGAATCATCAGGCTGGCAGCAGGTGTTTTCCAGCCCTTACCTGGACTGGGCCATTGAGCGGGTGGCCCTTAATGCTAAAGTTGTGGGCGGTCCACATGGAGATAAAGACAAGATGGTGGCAGCGTCATCGGAGAGCAGCATTATTTTGTGGAGTATCCAGGACGGAGGGAGCGGAAGTGAAATAGGTGGGAGGACAGAGCAAAAATGAAATGCACAGTCACTCATGTGTGTAGATTTTGTGAGATAACGCTTCTCTGTCTTTGTAAAGGTGTGTTCAGTCTCGGAGTACCCGTTGACTCTCTGTTTTTCATTGGGAGCCAGCTAGTCGCCACCAGTCACACAGGGAAGGTAGGAGTGTGGAACGCCGTCACCCAGCACTGGCAGGTAAAGCAATTCAGATTTAATACTACAACAGTCATGCCAGTTTAATAATCAGGGTTCATATTTGATCATGTCATTCGCAATGTATCACTTGTACAGGTGCAGGATGTGGTGCCCATCACAAGCTGTGACACTGCTGGCTCCTTCCTCTTGCTGGGTTGTAACAACGGCTCAATTTACTATATTGGTAAGCTGCTTATCTTCTCTCAACTGCAGTGAATTTATTTTTTATATAACATGAGTCATTAATGAGATGTGAAACCGGCAGTAACAGAGTCAGTGTTGAAAATGTAATTAAAATTGCATAAAGACATTAGTGTAATTAATTTCTCATACTAAATAGGTTACAAACTCATATATAATTCATCATCCTAATGTAGTTCTGTGATCCACATGTGTTTCAAGTTTATATTGTAAAGGTTTGTTACATTTTAAAGGTGCCATCGAACGTTTTTTTTTACAAGATGTAATATAAGTCTAAGGTGTCCCATGAATGTGTCTGTGAAGTTTCAGCTCAAAATACCCCATAGATTTTTTTTAATTAATTTTTTTAACTGCCCGTTTTGGGGCATCATTAACTATGCACCGATTCATGCTGCGGCCCCTTTAAATCACGCGCTCCCTGCCCCCTCTGAGCTGTCGATTATAATACAGTGCATTTACAACGTTCACACAGCTAATATAATATAACCCTCAAATGGATCTTTACAAGATGTTCGTCATGCATGCTGCACGCATACATCGATTCCTGTGAGTATAGTATTTATTTGAATGTTTACATTTGATTCTGAATGAGTTTGATAGTAGCTAGGCTGCAGCTAACGGGTTAAAGCTAACATTACACACTGTTGGAGAGATTTATAAAGAATGAAGTTGTGTTTATGAATTATACAGACTGCAAGTGTTTAATAACGAAAATAACTACGGCTCTTGTCTCCATGAATACAGTAAGAAACGATGATAACTTTAACCACATTTAACAGTACATTAGCAACATGCTAACGAAACATTTAGAAAGACAATTTACAAATATCACTAAAAATATCATGATATCATGGATTATGTCAGTTATTATTGCTCCATCTGCCATTTTTCGCTATTGTCCTTGCTTGCTTACCTAGTCTGATGATTCAGCTGTGCACATCCAGACGTTAATACTGGCTGCCCTTGTGTAATGCCTCGATCATGGGCTGGCATATGCAAATATTGGGGGCGTACACCCCGACTGTTATGTAACAGTCGGTGTTATGTTGAGATTCGCCTGTTCTTCAGAGGTCTTTTAAACAAATGAGATTTATATAAGAAGGAGGAAACAATGGAGTTTGAGACTCACTGTATGTCATTTCCATGTACTGAACTCTTGTTATTTAGCTATGACGAGGAAAATTCAATTTTTAATTCTAGGGCACCTTTAATGTAATGCAAGAGAGGTCTATTTGATTTTTTTTTTAATACATAAATATATACATTATTGTTTAAAAGTTTGGGGTCTATAAAAAAGTAATACTTTAATTCAGCAAGGAGGCATTAAAATGATCAAAATTGACAGTAATAATGGTACAAAAATTATATTTCAAATAAATGCTTTTCTTTTAAACTGTTTTCAACATTGTTAATAATATATGCTTCTTAAAGGATTAGTTCACTTTCAAATAAAATTTTCCTGATAATTTACTCACCCCCATGTCATCTAAGATGTTCATGTCTTTCTTTCTTCAGTCGAAAAGAAATTAAGGTTTTTGATGAAAACATTCCAGGATTATTCTCCTTATAGTGGACTTCAATGGCCTCCAGACGGTTGAAGGTCAAAATTAGAGTTTCAGTGCAGCTTCAAAGGGCTTTAAACAATACCAGACGAGGAATAAGGGTCTTATCTAGCGAAATGATCGGTCATTTTCGAAAAAAAATTAAATGTATATGCTTTATATAAACAAATGATCACCCTCCAAGTGCTTCCGCCAAAACCGCACTTCCGTATTCTTCAAAAAGCTTACGCTGTACTTCCTACGCCTTCCCAATTCAACTTACGGAAAAAATGGAACTGGCTCTGCGTTTTTTCCGTAAGTTGAATTTTTTTATATAAGGCATATACATTTACATTTTTTTCGAAAATGGCCGATCGTTTCGCTAATTAAGATCTTTATTCCTCGTCTGGTATTGTTTAAAGCCCTTTGAAGCTGCAGTGAAACTCTAATTTTGACCTTCAACTGTTTGGAGGCCATTGAAGTCCACTATAAGGAGAATAATCCTGGAATGTTTTCATCAAAAACTTTAATTCCTTTTCGACTGATGAAAGAAGGACATGGACATCTTGGATGACATGGGGGTGAGTAAATTATCAGGAAAATTTTATTTGAAAGTGAACTAATCCTTTAAGGGACCATATCAGCATATGAGAATGATTTCAAAAGGATCATGTGACACTGGGGTAATGAGGCTGAAAACTCCGCTTTGCCATCACAGGAATATTGTAAGAATATTTCACAGTATTACTGTTTTTACTCTATTATTGTGCAAATGATTGCAACCTTGATGATTCTTTCAAAAACATTCACAAATCTTTCCGACCCCAAACTTTTGAACAGTATTTTTGAGTTTATTATATTTAAATATGTCCATAACAAATGTATTAAACCCACTACACTGTGTGTTTCAAATATCACCACTGTTAAATGAGAAGGTGAAAAAGGAAAGGCCTAACCTTATTCTCTCTACTCACAGACATGCAGAAGTTTCCGCTAAGAATGAAGGATAATGACTTGTTGGTGACAGAGCTGTACCATGACCCATCAAATGATGCCATCACAGCCCTCAGTGTCTACCTGACTCCTAAAACCAGTGCGTCCGTGATGGTTAATTACTCTAATTAGGAACAATGAAGTGGTGAATCTGATCAGTCACTGATCTCACTGTGTTTGCAGGTGTGAGTGGGAACTGGATTGAGATAGCTTACGGAACCAGCTCAGGGGCCGTGCGTGTCATCGTGCAGCATCCGGAGACCGTTGGATCTGGTCCACAGCTCTTCCAGACCTTCACTGTCCACCGCAGCCCCGTCACGAAGATCATGCTCTCTGAAAAGCACTTAGTTTCAGGTACAGACTACACAGACGCTGGATATTATAATGAAAAAAGATGGTGATCTATAATTTTGCCTTTGTTTTGTTGAAGTGTGCGCCGACAATAATCACGTACGCACGTGGACGGTGACTCGGTTCAGAGGAATGATCTCCACTCAGCCAGGATCTACTCCACTGGCCTCATTTAAGATCATCTCACTGGAGGAGACAGAGAGCCACAGCAGCTATTCCTCCGGCAATGACATCGGTGAGAGATTTGATTGTAGCTTTCCACCATATCAGGAAGTTAAGGTACAAGAAGGACTGAAAAACTGCTTTTCCTCCATTGTCCTGTGAGCTAAACGGTTGTTATAATCACGTGCTGTTTCCATTCAGGTCCATTTGGAGAGCGAGACGACCAACAGGTGTTTATTCAGAAAGTCATTCCCATTACCAACAAACTCTTTGTTCGTCTCTCCTCTACGGGGAAGAGGTACATGTTGAAATACACATGATATGCATAACAAATGTAGTGTACTATTAAAAATACCTTAAAGGTGCCCTAGAATCAGAATTTGAATTTACCTCGGCATAGTTGAATAACAAGAGTTCAGTACATGGAAAAGACATACATTGAGTTTCAAACCCCATTGTTTCCTCCTTCTTATGTAAATCTCATTTGTTTAAAAGACTTCCGGAAAACACTCGGATCTCAACATAACACCAACTGTTACGTAACAGTCGGATCATTAATATGTATGACCCCAATATTTGCATAATGCCAGCCCATTCGATGCATTAGACAAGGAAAGGCAGTACTAACGGCTGGATCTGTGGACAGACAAGGTAAGCAAGCAAGAACAACAGCGAAAACTGACAGATGGAGCAATAATAACTGACATGATCCATGATATCATGATATTTTTAGTGATATTTGTAAATTGTCTTTCTAAATGTTTCATTAGCATGTTGCTAATATACTGTTAAATGTGGTTAAAGTTACCATCGTTTCTTACTGTATTCACGGAGACAAGAGTCGTTGCTATTTTCATTTTTAAACACGTGCAGTCTGTATAATTCATAAACACAACTTCATTCTTTATAAATCTCTCCAACAGTGTGTAATGTTAGCTTTAGCCACAGAGCATAGCCTCAAACTCACACAAAATCAAACGTAACCATCTAAATAAATATTTTACTCACATAATTCGAAGCATGCATACAGCATGCATGACGAACATCTTGTAAAGATCCATTTGAGGGTTATATTAGCTGTGTGAACTTTGTAAATGCGCTGTAATATAGTCGAGAGCTCGTGTGGCAGATAGAGCGCATCTCTTAAAAGGGCCGTGCTGAAAAAATCAGTGCATAGTTAATGATGCCCCAAAATAGGCAGCTAAAAAAATTAATAAAAATAAATCTATGGGGTATTTTGAGCTGAAACTTCACAGACACATTCAGGGGACACCTAGGACTTATATTACATCTTGTAAAAAAACAATCTAGGGCACCTTTAATATCGCAGATGTGGCCTGTGTTACCCAGCCATAACTGTTATATATAAAAATAGTAAATTAATGAATGAATTATTTTATATTGATGTTTTTCTATCTGTATTTCAGGATCTGTGAGGTGCAGGCGGTAGATGGCACTACAATCACTTGTTTTACAGTACGGGAGTGTGAGGGCTCGAGCCGCATGGGCTCCAGACCACGCCATTACCTCTTCACTGGCCATGCAAATGGGAGCATTCAGATGTGGGATCTCACCACCGCCATGGACACAGTCAACAAGAGTGACGATAAGGCTAGGCGTGAGCCAGGTCTGATTATTACTGTACTGGAAATAAGGAAAATCTAAAAATCACATTGGATGAAGTTGTAAATGATGCTACGTGTTTGCAGAGATGGGAGGTCCAACTGAGGAGGAGCTGCTGAAGCTGCTTGACCAATGTGATTTGAGCACATCACGCTGTGCCACGCCCAACATCAGCCCCGCCCCCTCTGTGCTGCAGCACAGCCGGCTACGAGAGTCCTGCTCCAGGTACTAGAGTCCAAAGCCATATTCACAAGTCTGAATTTTTATAATAAAACTGCACCACAAGATTTTACTCTTCATGCCAATAGTGAACTTTCTAATTGTGCAAATGCTGACTTTGCTGTCATTTGGATTGGATGTGAAACAGGTCTTAAAAGAATAGTTCACCCAAAAAATGTACCCCATAGTTAGACTGGGTAAACCCAGCCTGATCTGCCGGCGATTTGATTTCGCCCGGCAACTCAGTCTGGAAACCCGTACATTCATTTCTGCTGCATCTGTTACACTTTTGCGGGAACCAATCACAGACTGGCTTTATCCACCTTGCTCGCTATTGGCGGGTACAGAGCTCTTTCTATGGCTCTGGGCAGGTATAACACGATGACGTCTCTCGCACGACCGTCAGTCCAATTCCTTTTAACCTCTCAACGATGCTAAATGACTTTAGTTTAGCAAACAAATCGCCCGACTGGGTGTAAATACCACTCACTTTCATGTTTTTTTGCACAACCTGCAAAAATCGCTCGATGCCATTGCTGCTTCTGCACACCGCTGATCAATGCTACAAACCAATACAAACTAAACCTGTCTGGAGTTTTCGCATCGCTCTGCAAAAGTACGTCACCCGGATCGTTGATCTGATTGGTTGAAGGACTATCCAATTGCGTGAATAATGCTCGTTGATCACGCCTCTTGTGCAGTAGGAAATACATAGAAAACTCCCCAGACCAATGTTCAATTTTAAATTGAGCTTGGTCTGGTGATAGCCAGACAATCCCATAGTGACCACAGCTGTTAAAAGAGCCATAAACCGATATGACTAACGCTATAATCCTTGTCTTCTTAATGTGAAGGGACCAAGTTTTGGTTGTTTTTCACCCATAAATCTCATTTTGGATCCCACACAATAGTAGTGTTAAATCTGACCACAGATAAATTTGAAAGCACATATTTAAAAAAATGACAAATGCTTACGGCAATCACACAAGATTATCAATACATAAAATCTTATATATCAGTCCCTTCCTCACAAAGAGGACTAAGTATACTGCATATTATGCATATGCTTTCAGAGGTGTAAAGTATTTGAGTAAACGTAATTAGTTACTGTACTTAAGTATCTTTTTGCCTACTTTGTAGCTGTACTGAGTGTCAAAGATATTGGCAACTTTTACTCTCTACTAGATTACATTTTTGAGCAATTAAATGTATTTTTTACTCCACTACATTTGTGACGAGTAATGCAATTACAAAATACATTTTTCATGGCAGCTAACTTTTTCTGCAGCAGTTTGTTTCTGATATAAAGAAGCGATATTGCCATCTAAGGGCATTGAAGGTACTCTTGTGCATTTTGCCTTTACTCCCCCAAAACTTGTCAGCAAGGCTACTTTACTTGAATGTGAGTGCATTAGCAGGTAGTTTTTGATCACAGGTGTTTGATTTATTAGATGAGGAAATGACTGCAGCTGGTGATGAGGCTCAAACCAGCACATACAGTAGACTTTGACTATTTGTCACCACTTATATGTTTTACGTTACATTGTTTTATTTATCCGCTATATTGACAAGAACTTTTTGATGGATATTGGTTTACTTATGGCCTTTTTGTGCACCTGAGACTTGAGAATTTGTAGACGTTTAAAAGGTCGTTATGTCGACCTTGATTTATTGCAACATTGAGGTGTTCAGTTTTATTTTGATTTTACAAAATAAACATGATTTCTCATTTTACAAATCAATTGTTTCTTATTTTTACTGGCATGTCTCTCAGGTGTTGAGGACTAGTGATCTCTGAGCCTACATTCAGCATGAGTAAAATACTTAAGTACTGTTAAAATCAGATACTTTAAGACTTTTACTCAAGTCGTATTGGAATTGGTTACTTGTAACTTGTAGTTGAGTCATTTTCGATGTAAGGTATCAGTACTTTTACACATGTATAGTTTTCAGTAGGGCTGTCAAACGATTAATCGCATACAAAATAAAAGTTTGAGTTTGCGTAATATATGTGTGAGTAATATGTATATATAAATACACACAAATTAATGTATATATTTAAGAGAAATATGTTATTTATGTACAAAAAATGTATTTATATAATATAAATTATATAAAAATATAAATAAATACATATACTTGTAAATATTTCTCAAATATATACATGGATGTGTTTGTATTTATATATAATTACACACAGTACACCCACATATATTAGGCAAACTCAAAGTTTTATTTTGTATGCGATTAATCGTGATTGACAGCCCTAGTTTTCAGGTACTCTTTACACCTCTGGTTTTTGGCTTTAATGATTCTTTTTGGCCTTTTTTAAGATTGTCTTGGTCACTATAAACTGTCTTTGTATGGAAAAGAGTTACAAAAATATACATTTTAAGTAATATTGTAAGTAAATAATGTACACTGTAAATAAATTATGACAGAATTATATTTTTTGGGTGAACGATTCCTTTAATGTTCTTAATGAATCTTCTGTGAATGTGCGAAACACTCTTACATTAAAAATAAGGTGAAAAGCAATACAAAATTTTGTCATTTTTACAGTCTCCAGCTGCAGGCTCAGGAGCCCATCCCTGAGACGGCCACCTACGGAGCCCTGCGGCCGTACCGAGAGAGCCCCTTGCTGGCCCGTGCTCGACGCACAGAGAGCTTCCACAGCTACAGAGACTTCCACAGCTTAAACCTGACCAAAGCCTTGCTAGAGAACCATGGACAGTATGGATCCACCGAGGACGAGATTCGCCAATCTGCGGGGGAGAACGGCGCTGAGGACGCAGACAAAAGGAACTCTACAGTGGATCTTTGGGGGTCTAGAGCGTCTGAAACCCAGTCTGCAGCCGCTCGCAAACCCCCAGACAGCCCTGGAGACCAGCGACGAAGGGTCCATTTGATGGAGGAGGGGGCTGCAGACTGCAGAGCGGAGGGGGGGAGGAGGAGAGGGACGTTTGAAGCTAATTTTCTAAGCAGGAAAAAGGCACCTCCGGTTCCACAGTTGAGCCCCCCACCCGCAGCAGCTGATGGAGGGGGCAGCGACTCGTCCAGCACCGCCTCACCCTCGCCAACTAAAGTGGCCACATCCCCACGCCATCGCAAAGGCCCTGACACTGCATGTGAGTGATGCTTTACGCAGATTTGTCATACACAGGTCGTACCAAATACAATAATCTCTGATTGGGAAAAGAAGGTAGTTGAATGGATGAGTAGCGTTTCAGGATGTAGATGTGAATGTCGATCATAAGGTTTGGCAGGACGGCAGCTAGCAGCAATAAAAACCTCACTGTGTACAGAATTAAAGGGAAAATGCACCACAGAAATGGCCGCTTGGTTTTTCTTCACGTGTTAACTAGTTGAAAGATTTTATTTTGCTCTCTCTTGTCTGCTTTTTCCAAGCTTAAAAATTAGATTTGCCTAAAGTTCACTGGAGCAAGTTAATAAAAATTGACTAGATCCAATCAATCCAATCAAAAAAACTAATAAGACTTCTGGGGCCTCGTTTATAAAATCTTGCATAGAAACCATCTACATTTGATCTAAGATCATTTCTCATATGTGTGATTCAGAGAAATGCCTCACTTTCAGATATGGAATCTATAAATAGCAAATGATCTTGAAATTGTGCACAGCTAATTTCAGATCTCTAGCTTGTAAACGCCCCCTAATTATTGCCATTAACATATAAAAGAACACCAGTCCAAATCCTTTTGCTTGAGAATTGCGAGCAGTAAGAAATGCTTAGATTTCCAAATACCTGCAGTACTCCAACTCTCTGCCACAAAGTGATGTGCGAACGCCTGCTTAGAACCCAATGTGACGCTACGCACTTTTTCCATGTCGAAGACCGTTTTTATAAATATGGACGTTGCTATGGATTTTAGCATACGCACACTCCAAGATCAAATCTGTTCGTACGCACACTTTATAATTGAGGCCCCAGCTTTGTACGCCTGCACTTTCACTGCAAAATCTATTAGAGCAATGTGTTTGATTCTAGTTTATGTGTTAGATTTATCTTGTTTTTGATCATTAAAGGGATAGTCCACCTGAAAATTAAAACATGAAGAAAATCATGTCAGATTTGATGTCTGGGCTGCTCTCTTCCATACAATGAAAGCCGATGGAGAATATGGCTTCTAAAACTCCAAAAAGATTAGAGAATGTACTGTACAATATATATAAAAAACAAAAGTGGTCCATACGACTAATACTTTATAGACAGAGCTCTGTCAGAATAGAATGAAATTACTATTGTAATTTATTTGTTACAAACTGCTCTAAAACATGACTAGACGATCCAAATGCAGCTTTATTAAGGGTATACCACAATCATAATCTACATAACAACCACAGGGCAAATAATCCAAATATCAAACAGACATCCAAGACAAGCAAATTCAGGAAAACAGGCAGAAGATCAGAACCATAACACAGGAAACCAGAGTAAGCGCTCAGAAAAGCTATGGTAACACAACCAGACTTCACAAAGTGAAAGTGAAAACACTATATATAGTTATACAGAGTATAGTTATACACACCATAATTAGTAGCAGGCAATGGATTATGGGAAATGAAGTTCATAATCAAATAGCAAAGGAGTCAGGAGGAGTGCCCTCTGGTGGAGATCATGGGCGCTCCAACTGGTGAATGTAGAACTATTGTAGAATTTGAAGTTACTATTGAAGGCCTTGTCTTGAAAATCCTTGTTGACATCCGAGGTCCTGTTTGCTTTCATTGTATGGAAATGATCTGGACAGTCCACTTGTTCAATGCGGGGGTTGAAACACATGCAGGTAGATTTTTGGTGGACTATTGCTTCAATGGCTTGCTATTCTCTTATAACATTTTTTTTTTTTTTTTTATAAAGTAATTTAGCATGCTGATGCTACTGTCCACTAACGGTACCTTTAAAACACTGTGATGCACTTTATTTTCTGTCTTTACATTCATCCCTTTATAAAGAAAGGATTGAAAAGATGAACTTCAACTAATGATGAGATTTGAAGTGCAGGTTTGGCTCCACTGCTGCTGCCGTGAAAACCGATTGCTCTCTGTGAACTTTCAGCATGCATCCGCAGGGGATTTTTACTTGCTCTATCCATTTTTGGGATTTATTCAGTGCCTTTTGCGATTAAGATAGGTAATGCTGTGAGAAAGCAAAACAGATTCAGCTTTTTTCCTGGTGTGAGGGTTAGTTGGATTATCCTACTTATCAAGACGAGGAAAGAAAAGAAAGAAAAGAAGCATGTTTAAAGACAGCTGCCAGTTTTAAAGGTAGTGTACAAATCAAAATAAAAAATTCAATTTGTACTAATGTATTAGCTCTGTATTTAAAATACAAACGTCTAATCAACATGTGAATAATGTCATTACAAAGTATAATTTTATCATTTGCATTTCGACTTGTGTTAATAAGAATACACGGTAATGGATTATTTATATTTGACATGGAGCTTATTTTGCATTGTAAACTGATGAGCATGGACCATTACACTTTGTGTTCAGGTTATATCCTGCTAGAGAGAAATAGACAGTATATATCAGTGATACATATCCAATATAGACTATTAATATAGTTATATGTTGCTAAACGAGATTATTTTAATTGTAACTAAATGGACGCCTTTAACAAAGTATGTACTTTATATGAAGGGAATGATGAGATCTCATTAATGCTATGCAATCAGTGTAAACATTTTGGTGACAATAGGCCACGTAGCCTGAAATGAATAAAAGAAAAGCAGAAAGTTCTTAGGACAACAGCATGAAGCTAGAAAAATAAATAAATTAACAATAAAAAATAATTACCCCTTGGAAAATCTGCATGTTTAAAAGTGTCACTTCCCAAAATTACATAAATCTATAAAATCCCCCTTTGTTTTTTTTTTTAATGTCGTCTATTGCTATGACTGGTTTGCTAGTGTAGTGGTCTTTTTTGATAAAACCGGATATGCATACATTTGTTTTGATAAATAATTGCACTAATTTTGTTTTTGCCTTTGTCCACTGGTCCTAACTATACATAAATGTTGTGAGCAATCTAAGAGCATGTCTTAGAACATTTTACTTTATTCAGATTTCCATGCCATTTATTTGCCCTCTGAGATGTTTTAGTGTTTAATTGACAAGAGTATGATACTTTATGCTTGCTTTCAGAAATACGGTCACAACCTGATTTATGTTTTCAGCCTGGTTAATGTATGATTTCATCTCCAGGCAAGACGAGTCCTCTTCGTTTTAATATGCAGATTAGATATGTTATATCTAACAAGACTGCTTTATGCTTTATCTTATCAAGACTGTTTTAACTTAACCTGCTGCACAGATCATTGTGTGGCTTCAAGAGGAAATTACAGCTCATGCTACATGAAATATGGAAAAAAAATATGTGAAAATGGTACAGTACATGCACTGCAGATTGGTACTCGGCTTCTGTACATCTCCAGTGGCACAATAAAGTAACCAAATAAAACAGACTCTTGGCTTTTTTTTAATAAGAATGGAAACATCAACATTACAAGCACAACTTTTTTACATTTCACATCTTTCTAGATCAAATATTGTCCATTTATAGAAGCACTTGTTCAAGCGTACAAGACACAATAACCACACAAACCTTTGATTAAACTTAGTGTAAGTTCTGTTTTACAAAAAAAATAAAATAAAAAATAAATTATTGCAACAATAAATAATACTGACCATCTTTTAAAAAAAATTATATGTAAAAATGTTTTTTTAGGATAGTGCCATTTCATTTTTACCAGTATCTATGTGAAATAACACCACATGTATAAATATATTCACACTTTACAGGTTTAAAACAACCGATGAAGAACATCCACATGTGACATTGATGACAATTTTTTGCAGTTTAACTTGACATTTAAGACACTTGATCCATTGGCATCATCACAAATGTGTACACACACACACACACACACACACACACACACACACACACACACACACACTATTGCTCAGTCTAGTAGGCACAACACCACATTAGTTTTCATTTCCATTAATACAGATAGTCTAGGATATGTCTACTGGATTGACTATCTTCCTCATTCATGTGTCTGTAGAGACAGAAGAGATGGACTTCCTCTCTATGTTGGCATGAATAATTTGGAGACTCAGTTCATTAATACTTTATGATTGCGGTAATATTTCATAGCTACACATCCAGTCATAAGACTCCATTTAAAGCTATAATAATACAGTGCTATTTTCAGAACTGTTTGCTTCCTCTCGACATCAATGCTAAGTGCATATTACAGAAAAGATTATCTATGTCCGATAATAACATGTACAAGTAAGAAATTAGACTAAATGAAATCTCAGAAGTACAGTTCCAGATCAATTCAGTCTATCCTTCAAGTCTTCACCTCTCCTAAAGTATTCAGTAGGTGTTATACAGAAACATAACACACAAATTTTCTTTTTTTCTTTTTTTTTTTTGAGGCAGAACCACTGGTAATTCTGGCTCACTTGGCGCCCAACGTAGGGTAAGACATACATAACCAAGGGGGTAAAAAAAAATGTAAAGGTCCCGTTCTTCGTGATCCCATGTTTCAAACTTTAGTTAGTGTGTAATGTTGTTGTTAGAGTATAAATAAAATCTGTAAAATTTTAAAGCTCAAAGTTCAATGCCAAGCGAGATGTTTTATTTAACAGAAGTCGCCTACATCGAACGGCCAGTTTGGACTACATCCCTCTACTTCCTTCTTTAATGACGTCACTAAAACAGTTTTTTGACTAACCTCCGCCCACAGGAATACACAAGAGTTGCGTTTGTAGAGTGTGTTTGTCGCCATGTCGTCGAAACGCTGTTATTTTCATCCCGCAGTCCAATCACCGGGTCTGATTCCGGCTCAAATTGATAGGGTAAAATTAAAGACATGTTTACAATAACACTGAGCACATGCATCTCCACGTTATGGTAAGAGGCGTGACTTTTCTGGGCACGGTGCGCTCAGAGCTGTCGAATCACAACACAGGAACCGCTGGCACAATCAGAACTCGTTACGTATTTCTGAAGGAGGGACTTCATAGAACAAGGAAGTCATCAGCCCGTTTTTATGACAGTGGAAACAGCGGTATACAGATAAGTGAATTATGTGAAAAATACTGTGTTTTTTTACACGCGAAACATGAACACATGTTATATTGCACACTATAAACACAATCAAAGCTTCAAAAAACCACGAAAAACGGGACCTTTAACCTGTACAATATTTATATAATTGTTATGTTAAAGTTAATTATTAATTTCATAATTTTTGTAATAATATATTTTTTTATTTATAATAATAATAATAATAATAATAATTAATTCATAAAATGTAACTTGAAAGTTATTAATTGTAGCTTTGACATTTTGATAACTTTTTATGTCCCATTGGAAAAAGGTCAGTTTTGGGCACCATGACGAGGTGTAATTTCAATTTTCAGTTTTGCAAATGATCTGCAGATGGTGCAACTCGACTGGACTGAAAAATGTCATTGTAATGGATGATTTAACAGAACCTTTTTGTACCTACTACAGCACCGCAAGATAGTTATAAAGATTAAAAAAATAATTATAATTGAAATTCAATTTAAAATCCACTTGAATTAGAAATCTGAAAGGTGCAAGTTTGAATGGGTCTATAAAGAAAAATCAAGGCTTGTGAGTGTATCTAGGCAAGTGAAACCTTGAAAATACGATATTTAAAAAGACGTTTCTTTTAGTCAAAAGGAAAATAAGCAGGTAACTTAAATATAAATAATTCTATGATTAAAATGGAAGCCAGGTGATGTCAGAGGTAGTCAACATACATGTACACTAACACATCTCTGACTAATAAAAAAAAATCCAGCATTATGAGATACAGATGATTTCCCATTACATTCCACTGTTTTATCATGGTCAAACAAACCAATATACTGTTGCTGCCTTATTTTATTGTTGTAAATGTGAAATTCACTCATTTACACTCATCTGCAGATAAGTTGGAGAAGAATTCTATTCCCAAGGACGTTCTCCACACTTGTAGGGGTGTGTGTGTGTTTGTGTATGAAGGCTTTACAAGTGAGTGTCTGTAAACATGGTTTGCTCCTTCTTCACTGAGCTGTAGCTTTTAATCGTCTCCCCAAACTCCTCATCACCAACATACTGCAAAAAGATAATAGTCATCATCATCAGCTATGACAAATCCTTTCCCAGGCAAAATGACTAGGGCTAAATAAAACTGTTGGTGAGAAAGCACAGGTCAGAAATGTTTACAGTAATATAAAAGTAAATCTACTGTGGTTTGCTAAAACTGGACTTTTTACATGACACATTCTCACTGTACTACACATGTCTGGAATACTTGATTCTGATTGGTCAGTTGTGGCATTCTACTGTTATATGTTACTAAATATTTTTCTAACTATGTATTTTTGCCTACTGAACCGTATAATTAAACATTGTCTCTGACAACCGATTTCCTCCACTACCGTTCAAAAGTCAGTAAGATTTTTTTAAAGGTGCCCTAGATTCAAAAATTGAATTTACCTCGGCATAGTTAAATAACAAGAGTTCAGTACATGGAAATGACATACAGTGAGTCTCAATCTCCATTGTTTCCTCCTTCTTATATAAATCTCATTTGTTTAAAAGACCTCCGAAGAACAGGCGAATCTCAACATAACACGGACTGTTACGTAACAGTCGGGGTGTACGCCCCCAATATTTGCATATGCCAGCTCATGTTCCCAACATTATGAAAGGCATTAGACAAGGGCAGCCAGTATTAACGTCTGGATGTGCACAGCCGAATCATCAGACTAGGTAAGCAAGCAAGAACAGCGAAAAATGGCAGATGGAGCAATAATAACTGACATGATTCATGATAACATAATATTTAAAGTGATATTTGTAAATTGTCTTTCTAAATGTTTCGTTAGCATGTTGCTAATGTACTGTTAAATGTGGTTAAAGTTACCATAGTTTCTTACTGTATTCACGGAGACAAGAGCCGTCGCTATTTTCATTTTTAAACACTTGCAGTCTGTATAATGCATAAACACAACTTCATTCTTTATAAATCTCTCCAACAGTGTAGCATTAGCCGTTAGCCACGGAGCACAGCCTCAAACTCATTCAGAATCAATGTAAACATCAAAATAAACACTGTACTTACGCGATTAGACATGCTGCATGACGAACACTTTGTAAAGATCCATTTTGAGGGTTATATTAGCTGTGTGAACTTTTTTTATGTTGTTTAAGGCAAGCGCGAGCTCTTGGGGCGTGGAGCACCAGATTTAAAGGGCCACACACCCTGAATCGGCTCATTTCTAATTATGCCCCAAAATAGACAGTTAAAAAAATGAATTAAAAAAAATCTATGGGGTATTTTGAGCTGAAACTTCACAGACACATTCAGGGGACACCTTAGACTTATATTACATCTTTTTAAAAAAGTTCTAGGGCACCTTTAATGTTTTTGAAAGAAATCTCTAATGTCCACCAAAGCTGCATTTATTTGATAAAAATACAGTAAAATAGTAATATTCAATAAATGCATACACCTTGTCCTCTGCTTCTGATGCTGGCACTACTGTGGACTGAATAACAAAGACTAAAAGATGGGGATGAGTCAAAGCCTGACACCGTTTTCATATGAGGCGATCACGAATTTGTGTATAAATCATGGAGCTAATCACAAATTTTTTTGGGGGGGGCTGAAGCCCATCTGAAAATGGGCTAGTGACGCCCCTGGTGTCACATGATTCTTCGGAAATTATTCTAATATGCTGATTTGCTGCTCAATAAACATTTCTTATTTTCAATGTTAAAAACAGTTTTTTTTTTGTGGAAATCGTGATCTTAGATGAAAAGATAGTTCATTTAATTAAAATTAAGAGCATTTAATTGAAAAAAAAAAAAAAAAAAATTGTAACAATGTTAAGTCTCACTGTTATTTAAATGAATCCATGGTGTAAAACAAAAACTTTTGAACGGTAGTGTGTATATTTATTGTATCACTGTATAATGCAATTTTATCTAAATTTTATCTCAAATCAATAATATATATATTTATTTATTCATTTATTTGTAGAGTAAGCAGGGTAGTGTACAGTCAGCCAATTAGCATAACTTAAAATGTTTTCTTTCTTGTAAGGATGACACAAAACCTTTCCACGTCATTCCTAATCCCTTATGACAAATTATCTCACCATTCCGCTGTCAGTGCCGTGCAGGTCAGCGTCCCATGGTTTCTTATCTTGAATGTCGATCAGCTGACTAACACTCCGGTGCAAGGAATTCTGGGAATAGGCATGGCTCAGCTGGCTCTGGCTGGGAACGCGCAGCACAGACATGCTGGCCTGATAGCTGTGGTTGCTGGTGCAGGTGCTGGTGCCTCCGATCTTAGTGTCAGTCAAACCCTGATATATCAATATAAAGCACAAATCCCCACATCACTGCGCATTCAGTCTCTCAGTCACATGCAATAAGAATAGATGAGCAAACAAGAAGTTAATAACAATCCAACTGTACACATTCTGCATGCAATGCCAGTCAACACCAAAACAAATGGAAATTGAATCTATAGAATCACACTTATATATATATATATATATATATATATATATATATATATATATATATATGAAAAAAAAGGACATGAGTGCTTGTTCATGCAAAAGTGCAAATGCCACAAAAAACATTCATGCCTGTAGCATAAATACTTAGGTATTAGTAATTAGTATAAGAAACGGTAATAGAGAGTTTCCTTAGCAAGTACCACTAATGAAGAAAAGGGCAAAACATGCCAATGCAGCAGACTATGGTGAGAATTTATTCTGAAATACTTCCCAGAGAGCCTGTACCTCAGTGTGCATGGCAAAACGCTTTAGTGTTATACTGCAGGAGGAGTCCGGTATATTGTCAAACTGGGAAGGGGAGAGAGAGAGAGGAGTGCGCTTACCATCGGTGCATCAGGCTGAAGCAGAGCAGTAGAAGCATGATTAGAGCAGAGTTCAGAGGAAGGTCTCTGTAGCAGCAAGAGCAGTGCAGGACAGAGAGAGTTAAAAAACACACAGCAGATTTAAAGAGAAAGGTGACAGTTTAAAGGTTGGGAGTGTATTTAAAGTAAAATATAATATATGCTGTTATAATTGTATGTTTTAAATTGAACACTAGCTGGCTGCTTATTGAATATCGCTCAGTATGCACTGTATACTGCCTACTTTAAAAAAAAATTGTACGTGAAACAGAATTCATGTTTGATTTTTGTCACAAGACATCATCACATTGTATGCTTAATTCAGCTTCCAGGTATAAATGTGGTTGAATTGTGCGTCAACCCAATATTTTTGTAAAACAAAGTTCCCCGCTAGAAATTTTACGTTCCCAGAACATTCTCAGAACGTCCCCACTGGTGTAAAGGATGTTGCCTTGTAACGTTCCCAGAACATTCAGAGACGGTCACGATGTGGAGTTCTTTTAAGGTTTAGGGGACGTTATTTGGTGGACCTTCACAGATATTCAAGACGTTCTCTGAACGTTTAGGGAACCATACTTTATTTGGAAATGTTCTCAGAACGTCCCTGCTGCCCTTGTCAAAAAATTGAATTGAAAATTAGAGCTAAATTGACTAACAAAAGAAGCTGTTCAAACAAAAACTATTTTTTCTTAAATGTCTTACAAAAAAAGCTCTTTATAGGTAATTCTTGGTTTAATATTTTGAAAACTTTTCTTTAAAATGCAAATCTCTTGCAGTAAGTCATTAGCTGACAACAGCACATGCATGAGCTAATGTGACTGCTGTATCATTGCATCAACAACTACACAGTTACTGCTGTCTTTAAATAAAGCAACATGCAGCAGAACATCAATGTTTCTGGATCATCACTGACTGAAGCACAGGCTCTATTCTCCAGCACAATGGTAACCTCACAAAACTCAGATAACAGAAACAACATTAAACACTAACAGATCTCTCTAGATCTCTGCATCTTCACTTATTACAAACCACTCTGACTTTATTTCTTTCATACAAATATTCTTAATGAGGTGTTGATGTTTTATCAAAATTTATAAATGTCACCGTTATGGAGGTAAGCGCTTGCTTTAGTTGGGCTCCTGACCCTTGATGTTTCGACCTTATTTTTTCTCCAAATGTTGTAACTGTGCATTTGTTACAAAAAACAAAAACAAAATTGTGAGAAAAAGAAAATCTGATCAAATGGATTTGGTTGCTTATTGTTGATGAATGTATCATCATACAGTGGTCTTGTTCCCTGATCTCTGAATATTGTGTTTTTTTTTTCATGTTGTCCTATGATAATGCATAAAATCCTGTCCTGCTTTGACATTTTGAAAGTTTTTATCATTTTGCAGAAATTATCCAGACACAATCATATAGACTCACACAGACATCAAGATTCTGCGTATGATCCTCAACAATGGTGACACAATTTTTGGCATAACAGATCAACTCTGAGCATCACAAAACAAGCTACTAAAGTCACAAAAAAGATTTTTGTTTATTGTCACCATTGTTGAGGTTCATACGCTGATTCATGATGTCTGTGTGAGTCTAAAAGACACTGCTCAAAACTCTGTCTGTATAATGAACTTTTAAACCATTAATTAATGCAACACTAACATAGAATACACTCATAGTTTAGACTCTGGTGATGATCAGTGAATCAGGACATTCCATGATGACTAAACAACCCAATTCATCTGATCAGAATTTTGCTTGCATTTTTGTTATAACAAACGTGTCTTGAAAACACAGTTTAAAGTAGCCAGAGAAAATCTAATGTTAAAACGGCAAGAATCAAGAGCCCATCTAAAGCAAACGCTCACCTCAATAACGGTGACTTCAAACTTATATTCTATAAAACACAAACGTAGAAGGCAACGTTCTTGTGACCTTGTGCAACTTTGCCTAAAAGTTCTCTAAAAGTGATGAAAACTCTGAAATTTTACAGATCATTTTGGTAATGAAAGTGCTGCAGTTCAAGGTTCCTTATATGATTTTAGGGGGACGTTCCAATTTGGTTAATTTTATGGTCACATAAGAACGTCACGTTCCCACATGGTGTTCTGTTGGTCATATCGGGTTCCCGATATGAGTTTAAGGGAATGTTCTATTTTGGTTAACTTATGGTTGCGCAAGAACGTCCGTTAACATGCGTTAACAGAACGTCCTATAGTAATAATCCCTTAAACATTCCCAGACCGTCCTGGGATGCGTTTCCCAAAAGCATCGTTAGCCAACTATGGTCGCAAGTTCCATTGAATTCTATTGGTAACGACGGAATTTGCGATGACGGTTGGTTTTGGGAAACGCACCTCTGAACGTTTCCCAAACCTTACAAGAACTCCACATCGTGACTCACACAATGAGACTCACACAGACATCATGAATCAGCGTATGAACCTCAACAGTGGTGACAATAAACAAAAATCTTTTTTGTGACTTTAGTAGCTTGTTTTGTGATGCTCAGAGTTGATCTGTTATTCCGAATATTTTGTCACCATTGTTGAGGATCATACGCAGAATCTTGATGTCTGTGTGAGTCTACGTGATGCTGTCTGAATAATTTCAAAATGTCAAAGCAGGACAGGATTTCATGCATTACCATAGGACAACAACATGAAAGAAAATACAATATTTAAAGATTAGTGAATAAGACCGCTATATGATGATACATTCATCAACAATGAGCAACAAAAGCCATTTGATCAATTTTTTTTTTCTCACAAGAATTTTTTTTGTATAAGATGTGCTTTAGAAACACACATAAACACATAAATTTTGATAAAACATCAACACCTCATTAAGAAGATTTGTATGAAAGAAATAAAGTCAGAGTGGTCTGTAATAAGTGAAGACGCAGAGATCTAGAGAGATCTGTTAGTGTTTAATGTTGTTTCTGTTATCTGAGTTTTGTGAGGTTACCATTGTGCTGGAGAGTAGAGCCTGTGCTTCAGTCAGTGATGATCCAGAAACATTGATGTTCTGCTGCATGTTGCTTTATTTAAAGGCAGCAGTAACTGTGTAGTTGCTGATACAGTAGTCACATTAGCTCATGCACGTGTTGTTGTCAGCTAATGACTTACTGCAAGAGATTTCTTGTAAGACATTTAAAAAAGAAAAAAAAGTTTTTGTTTGTATAGCCACTTTTGTTAATCAATTTAGCTCTAATTTTCAATTAAATTTTTTGACAAGGGCAGCAGGGACTTTCTGAGAACATTTCCAAATAAAGTATGGTTCCCTAAACGTTCAGAGAACGTCTTGAATGTTCTGTGAAGGTCCATCAAATAACATCCCCCAAACCTTAAAAGAACTCCACATCGTGACCGTCTCTGAACATATTGGGAACATTACTAGGCAACGTCCTTTACACCAGTGGGGACGTTCTGAGAATGTTCTGGGAATGTAAAATTTCTAGCGGGGAATGTATTTCCGTGATGGTAAAGCTGAATTTTCAGCAGCCATTAGTCCAGTCTTTAGTGTCACATGATCCTTCAGAAATCATTCTAATATGCTGATTTGGTGCTCGAAAAAAAAAAAAAAATTATGCATTTTTTCTCTCAGGATTCTTAAAAAACTGTCTTTACTTTCACTTATAATGCAACAATTTAATACATCCTTGATGAATAAAAGTATTAATTTCTTTAAAAAAATATATTGACCCTAAGCTTTTGAACACAAGTATATAAATAGTATGCTAATCTGAACATAGTTATTGCCTCTATGTCACTATGACATTGCCTCTGTCATTGTCTCTATCACCATACAGAAGCAGTGGGAAGAGAAGTGTTAGCACTCCCTCTTCTGGACATCTGAAGGAAATGCATGTTGCAGCTTTGAGTGTAAACATTTGCCAAGTAATAAAATGAATATGAAAAATAACCTGCATGCATCTTTTGTGTTCTACCTCTATAATTTAACACACAACTCTATGAAATTATTAAAACATTGGTAGAATGTTACAGCAAACTTTAGAGGTCTAGTATAAAGAGTCTCACCAAATAGGAGTCATTAGGCGGATACTTGTTACTTCTCCTCTGCAGGGGCACTATTGGAGGTCTCTCTCTGATGAAGGGAGGCTTGCTCAGGGCTCTTCTCAGCACCAGACCAATTAACAGAGCCAGCAGCAGCAGCCCCAGGAACGCCATAAGAATGATGAACCATAACTCGGTATAGAACTTGTATTCAGCCCCATACAAACCTGTTTTACCTCCAGAAGTGGACTCCACTGCATCTGTGGGCAACAGATTAGATTGCTTAGATAAGAAAAAAAGATTAAAAACCAATACAAATATTTAGTCTTAAACTGGAAGAGTTTACCAGTTACACCACAGCTTACTCTCAATAATACTGAATAAAAGAGGACATTTTATTTATTTATTAATAATTAATTTTATTATTAAAAGTGAATTGAGATATAGATTAACATTATGACTGCCAGTACTTTCGAATTACCTTGCAACCTTTTGCATTGTCATTAAAAATATATTGTGTATATCATAAGAAACATAAAAATAATTAATTGTTATATTTAATTATATATTTTCCCTATTACAAATAATTTTATATTATATATTTTCTGCAAATACTGTGAAACAACACCCATATTTACAGTACATACAGTATGTTCCTTAGCTTAATGGTGGGAGCGTTTCACCAGATGAAGTTCTATAGGTTTGAAAGTAGTAAAAATGTCTGCAACGAGACAATGAGGGTTGCAACAGCCATAGATGTTTTTAGTTGAGTGTGACTTAAACCATTTGTTATATTGAAATTTGTTTTTAGCATTCATTTACTTGCCAAAATCAATGTAGTGAACTGAGCTTCAATGAGGACTAATTTGCAACAATGATACTGGAACAGGAACATCTCAGCTCAGACAGAATGGAGACATTGCTCGGTTTTTTCAGTCACTTTCACCTACCAGGTCTGAGTAAACGTACCTATACCGGTGGCCGTATTGTATTTAATGACAGGAGAGCTGGCGCTGCCACTGTCAGTGGTGCAGGTAACTTGAAATGCAAAGGCTGAAGTGAAAAGAGACAAGAGAGATGGGGGGGATGATGAGGAGACCAATGAAATGTTTCATTGTAAGACAGAAAAAAGTCTGGCCCATGGGCCAAATCAGGCCTAGCCTGAGGTCATACGTAGTATAACAATAGTTGTCATACTTTTATCAGAAGTGCGTGGGATGTGCAGTGAGCTGTGGAAGCCGCTGTAGATGCGCAGGTTGCTCTCGGTTAAACTGTATTCACTCAGAGGTCCGTTCAGAGAAAAAGAGCCACTCCAGTCCACAAACACAGTGGTAAGGTTACTGTGCACCACAAATGGCTCCTTATACTGAGGGGCTACAAAGAAACAACAAGAGAGGTGTTTTTTATTTATGTGGCATAAGTGTAGAAGAACATTTTTAAGAATTTCAGATGGTAAAATGAATTTATAATTTCTGTTAGCAACAAGTAATCAGAGCCAGACAGTATTGGAGTTCTGAACAGGAATGAGAAGGAGAGAGTCCTCACGTTCTTTGAGTGTGGTGATGGAGACCCAGTCAGACACAGTGCTGCCCATGTTATTGTATGACACCACACATAGCTCATAGTTGGCATAGGGCAGTAATCCAGTGATGTTGAAGCTTTGCCCCATCCCAAAGAACTTGATTTCCACTGGGCCAATGGCACAAGGTACAGGGACCGGCTGCAGCGGCTGAGGACAGGATGATCGCATGTGGAGCTCACAGCTATAGAGATGGGAGCGAAAGGGACACATATTTATGCTTTAGTACTACCTTACCACTTGAAAGTCTTTCAAAAACATTACAATTTTTTAATTTCTTAATACAACCCTGAACTTCAGAACAGTAGTGTACATACAAACTTATAGTAGAGCTGAACAAAGTTAAATATCAGCACACAATTATGTCATTCAGATTTTGTAATGACAGAAATCGTCATTAATTTCTTCTCTTCACGGTGAAGTGGGTAATGATGTTAGTAGCACCACATGGAATTGCAGAACTAATTAACTTTTCAAACACTTCCTTGTTATGTCATAGGTCAGAGAAACTGAATAGTCCCACCTCAAACTCATGCCATTGTTTGTTGTGTTGTATACTTCATATAATATATTTTAACATGGTAGAAATCACACACTTCATACAGTTTAACAATTAATACCACTGATTCAGAATAAGTGATTATATTATCATGCAAAATAAACATTTTTCTGTGAGATCTGCACCTCTCAATAATGCCATTGGGCTGAAGAGGCATGTCCCACTCTACCAGAGCTGAGCGAGAGGTGAGGGCGACTGGACGTGGTGGGGACTGATGGGCTGGGGCAGAGGCCTGGGTGCGGAGCTCACTCAAAGGGCCTCGGCTGCAGCACAGGAAACAGGTGCAGGCTTCCACGCCTACAGAATACACCGTAAAGGGCCTAAGACCATGGAGAGTCTGCTGGTGGGAAGTCCCCTCAGACAGCTCCACGCACAGATACGAAAAAAGAGTTAAAAGTTAAAATTCTGTTAATATATATTCTTAGTTGTTTATATGTATAAGAATATGTATAGTGTATGTACCAGCTGGTATGAGTCTTTGTTTTGTGTGAAGACTCTGTAGAGGCTGACAATGCCATTTGGCTTGGTGGGTGGGCTGATGTCCACCACAGCTGTGGTGGCATGGATGTGCAGGAATTTAGGCGGGCTCATCCCCTCTGGAGGAGCTGGACCTGTGTGACCTTGAGCCCAGGGGCTACCAGCCCGACCTGCTGAGTTTACAGCCCACACCTAGATGGTCAAAGTTAAACAACACAACACATGAAATCAGGTATTTATGCTAAACAGCATTAATTTAATCTATAATAATAAAAAGCATAAAAAGTAGTTCAAACTGTTTCATGGGTCAGAATGTGTACAAAAAGCATAGAAAATGACAATAAAAGCACAAAATATATAAAAAAACACAGGAAATGGAGAAAAAAGGCATACAATAAAGAAAAAAAAACACTAACTTAAAAAAGCTTTGTCATTTAAAAAAAAATTACACTTGGAGCTCGTCTTATTTTAATTAAAGGGTTAGTTCACCCAAAAATGAAAATGATGTCATTAATGACTCACCCTCATGTCGTTCCAAACCCGTAAGACCTCTGGAAGATCTTCGGAACACAAATTAAGATATTTTAGATTTAGTCCAAGAGCTTTCTGTCCCTCCATTGAAAATGTATGTACGGTATACTGTCCATGTCCAGAAAGGTAATAAAAACATCATCAAAGTAGTCCATGTGACATCAGAGGGTCAGTTAGAATTTGTTGAAGCATCGAAAATATATTTTGGTCCAAAAATAACAAAAACTACGACTTTATTCAGCATTGTCTTCTCTTCCGGAATTCTTTCCATTGAATTGATTCCATTAAATCCTTTCATCTGTCGCCGTGGTTGTTTTTGGCGATTAGGACATCCGCGACATTTTGAAGCATCGAAAATACATTTTGGTCCGAAAATAACAAAAACTACGACTTTATTCAGCATTGTATTCTCTTCCAGGTCTGTTGTCAATCCGCATTCACGACTCAGCTTCTTCTTCTTCTTCTTCTTCTTCTTCTTTCCTGTTTTACGGCGGTTGGCATCCAGCTTATTGGTGCATTACCGCCCCCTTCTGCTCCGGAGTGTGGTTCACGACTCTGCATTGACGCTGCTGATGTAAGACGCTGCTGACGCGTTATCTAGTGCGCCCGAGCTTTGTTTACAGTCTGAGGGAGACGTACACTGTATTCAAGCTATTCTACATTGTTTGTATTTTGGTATTGCTATATTTTTTTAAATGGTGCGTAAGTGTGCATGTCGCGGATGGAATCAATTCAATGGAATCAATTCAATGGATCAATTCAATGGAAAGGATTCCGGAAGAGAATACTGAATAAAGTCATAGTTTTTGTTATTTTTGGACCAAAATGTATTTTTGATGCTTCAAAAAATTCTAACTAACCCACTGATGTCACATGGACTACTTTGATGATGTTTTTATTACCTTTCTGGACATGGACAGTATACCGTACATACATTTTCAATGGAGGGACAGAAAGCTCTCAGACTAAATCTAAAATATCTTAATTTGTGTTCCGAAGATGAACGGAGGTCTTACGGGTTTGGAACGGCATGAGGGTGAGTCATTAATGACATAATTTTCATTTTTGGGTGAACTAACCCTTTAACATTAAAGTTTAATAGAACTCGACTGTCTATGCAGTAGAAACGGGGAAGAAATTGGTGCTACATGACTAGAGAAAAAAGGCTGTGATGCTCCTGTTCAAAAACTGACGCCATCCCTCTGTCGATCAGGGCCCATATGTATAAAGCCACTTAGAGTAAAAATTTAGTCTTAAGTGTGTCAAAATTCTAAGAATGACGTAATTTTACTCTTATTCCTAGACTTAAGAATAAGTATGATTCATCAAGGTTCCTAAGTGTCAAGACTAGGTCTCAGCTCCTAAATTATTTAGGAGAGCTGGAGAGGTCTCCTAACCTAGTTAGGAGTAACAGTATGGCAGCAAAGAAGAGGAGACGCATGTTTTCCAATGAAGATATGATGTATTGGAGTTACATGATGACATGGAGTTGATAAAAAGATATAAACTTGATTGACAATTATTTTTGTAACTGACCTAATAAGAAATAACTTTAAAGTAATAACTTTAAATACATTTAATAAATGTAATAAATATTACTTAAACATTAATTAATACATTTAATGCATTTTAATAAATTTAATGACTTTGAATGAACTTTTTATAACTTTAAATGTAACAACTTCTCCTGCTCTGACTGTACAAATGAAATATTAATTACCTTTTTTTGGAAACTGGAAAAATGCAGCAGTGTACCAGTGATGACTTGGACCCATCAGTCCACAGTAAGCAGGCTCTTAAATAGTACTATTGCTAAACTTACCACACCAAACATAGATGTGCAAAGGTTTTTTTTTTTTTTTTTTAAAAGACCCTACAATTTTGCTTAAACCATAAAAATAAAAATATTTTCCTCATATTTTGATGTTTGTATTATTTAAATGTTTTAAAATATGAGAGAAGATTAAAACCCTAAACTAAGCAGGTTAAAACACTAAACTAAGGTATTTATCTGACAAAATTTTTGTCAAAAAAAAAAAAACAAAAAAAAGAGGGGAAAACTACAACTACAGGTTTCAGAAAAACAAAAAAAGCTCAGAAAAAAGCACACACTGACTACAACATAAATTAGTTTTTAATATTCCATTGGTCCTCTTGTTTTTGCATGTGCTAAACAGCCTGGCCAAAAATAATTTGAAATAATTTAAAATTTGAAATTTCATTATCACACATGAAACAATTGACTCCAAGCACAGCTATGCAATATGCTTACATCTTTTAACACATTTAAAAAAATATTTGAATTAAGGTTGACAATGTCAGTTTTCATATGGCATTTGGCCACTACTCTATGGCAGTTCATCGACTTTCCAACTGACCATCAAACCATGCTGCAAAAGAAAGCCACTTTTATGTTTATAGTGGGCTTCCCTGGAATTGTTGGAGCCATTAATGGAACTCATAACACTTTATTGCTCCAATTGTGAATGAGGAGACATACAGTATATCAATAGAAAATATTCCACACCATCAACACTAATTTGCACAATGCAAAGCTATTTTTAAAAATAAATTTAAATATTAAAACGTTTCAGTGTCTTTTAAAATGATTTTTTTTATAATAACATTAAATTATTGATGTTGTGCTGCTGTGACTTCACCCTTGCAGGCTCGCTATTGGCTGATTCAGAGATTGAGGGCGGCCATTTTGAGTTGACATCATTGTAGTCCTTAGTTCACAACATTTAAGTGCGAGTTCAGTCAGCACTTAAAGCTGCAGTCCACGATTTTTGGCCCTCTAGTGGTTAATAAACAGAACTGCACGGAAGCAGAAGAACATTGTAGCCGGAGCTACTTTTCTCCGTGTATGTCTATGACGAGTCACGCAATTACTGTGATACTCTGCGGCGGGTCCTACCAGTCCGGTCTGAAATAGTCAGAATATAAACACTTATCATAAGTGTACGATAATGATTCAGGGTAAGACAAAAACATGGTTTGGAAAATGGATTCATGTTGTACATTCTCATTATATAATTTTTGTAAATTTTGAACACAAAAAATGTTACAGACAGCAGCTTTAAGAATCAGTCTTAGACTTTACTAAAAGTTGCTTTTAGCTTCTTTATAAAAGTCTCCTACTCTTAGAAAAGTCCTACTCTTTATTAAGAATTTTTTGACACTTCGGTCAAAACTTACAACGACGTAAGTCGCTGCTTAGCTACCATAGTACGATGCTTCGTTGAACAAATCAACTGTTTCCCGAAACCGTATTGTCGCAAACCTGTCGTTCAACCATGGTGGTGAATGATGTCACACAGGTGGTAGAGTAATAACTTCTTTAAATGAATCTGTTTGAGATCGAATTAATGCTAGATTTTTTGCTATAAATTACGGACATTGCATCTGAGGACTAATTATCATTTTTCTCATTTATTTTGCTTTATTTCCAGATTCAATCATAAGCTCATTCTTACGTATTAGAGCACGTACGCACATGCACACTTGTATATATTTTAAATAAAAGATATACATTGTACTTAATGTCAGCTTGCTTATTTTGCTCAAGATAAAGATTTATTAAGTCCACATGTCATAAAAACAAGAAACTATGCTTCTAACCACAGCTTGAGAGCTGAGCAACCACACAAGTTTGCGATGCAGTTTGCGATGTTCATTTGAACAATGGTTTCGGGAAACACCAAATCGTTGAACTGTGTTAGTAACGACAGAACTTGCGATGTTAGTTAGCTAACAATGCTTTTGGGAAACGCACCCCTGACTGTATGTGGGTGACCTTTGCTAAAAGATGAATGGGGATATCTGGGTGCAGGTAACATGTAGAAAGAGTATACATTGTTCATTTACATATACTACTCACATTGTACCAAAGCTGTTTGAAAATCTTTAAACTTAACCTTAAAGGCCATGGCGCACCAAGCCGATGTCAAAGAACTACATTGGCGGTGATGAAAGCCGATTGTGTTGTCGCCTTGCACATGGCACATTGCAAAGAATACAGCCAACTACCAACTAACACGTGCGTTCTGCGCCTGTGTGTAAGGAAGTAACAGTCTATATCAGCAGGTATCAAGTCTACTTTCATCATTCAAAAAGGGAAACCGAAACTAGGACTGCAGATATACAAACCGTACACAAAGCAGCGCTTGCTTACCATTTCATGCCAACCACGGCAATCACTTTCTTCATTCCAGGCGGCTCATGTTATTAAAATATTTGCATACTGGAATGCTCAGGTAAGACTACGTACAGTTATAATAGCCTTCAGTCTGTGCCATCTTGACTGTGAGCCTGACTTGAGCTGACATGTGAACCAAACTGCAAAAACTAGCCCGACAGACACCCACCGATTTTTACTACCTGCTAGACCACAGCTCCAATAAGTAGCATTGTTTTTTCCCCTGCTGTCTGCAACAGAACAAACCTACCACCATTTTTTGGGTCATGACCCACCAGTTGAGACCGACTAATATAGATATGCCTGAGAGAAGGAAGGAACTTTATTATGCAAAGCTACAGGTGAGTGTATTGAGATCTAACACCTATAAGACCGGATCTGATACCGACACCGGCTCTGAAGTGGCCCAGCAGACAGAACGGAGACTCGGCACCATCGTACTCTTAAAGAGGAGTCACCTTCACCTGATGGACCCACCTGGCGCCTTTTGCAAAAGGAAACTACCCATTCAACTACTTTGAGGAGTCAGTAGTCTTGCACTCTCGAAGCCCTGCTGTCGTTAATAGCCAAAACATCAGCATCCATTACAGAATCACTCCGGCCTGAATCTACATGAAAATTAAATTTCACCTTCATCAAGGAGTAAATGAACACATGGAAAGGTGAAGTAATCTTATTTACTAGAGGAGCTGTTTGTATAATTACACAGGAAGAGTAGGAAAAGGTCAGCTGGGGTCACTATTTGCATGGGTAAGTAATTTGTAGATTGTCAGTTATAATAGCGGCGGCAGATGGATGTTCCTGTGGATAGGGTTAAATTAGCCTCAATAATAGGCAATTACACCGTGATCAATCCAGATGATAGATCTAAGTGGCAATACACACAGACTGCACGAGGCACCGGCTGATTTCACATTCCCATCCGAAGCCGTTCCACTGCCAAACTGACGACTAGACGTGTCGGAGCGCAAGGGGGTGACGGAGGTCTTGCGGGGTGACAGACGAGAAGGAGGGCGATCACGGAAACAGCCTCTTGTCACCCAAAGAGAGAAAAGGTCACGTTGGCAGGAAGACAGTGAGGAAGAAAGAGTGACACTTTGTGTGTGTGCAACGTTATGAATGACCACAGTACAAAGAAGTGCGATAACCTTAATTTCTCACTGATAAATCATTCCGATTCCTGGATAGGAATTTTGTGAAGAGAGATATGAGTGCTACGTTTTAAAGTGGAGTCAGCCAGGACATCTTCATGCCCTTGTATGCGGCGCAGACATTTTATTGCCACCAAAGCACTTGCATACAGAGCTGTAATTAACGCGGGAAAATAAAACTATTTCATGAGCGAGCGCTAATGGATGTGGGTGTACGCCACAAGAGCCGAATCTGCCCGGAGACAGATCCTCATTGGCCGTGGCCACGCCCCCAGTCATGGACACAGGGCCAAAAGTTCCCTTTTCTGTTATGAGCACTAGGCTAATTAAGATTTGACATAAAAGTGTCAATAAAATATGTAGCCTCTTAACATGGGATGGGTTTGATTTCACAGGGACACACGCCCTTGTGTGAGAAAGAGTAAAACGAAACACAACAAAAAGGGACACAACTCCATGACATTAGGACAAAAACATAAAAATGGTAGTGGTGGTAGTTCTGGCTCCTTGAAACTTCAAACGGTCGACGACCAGCATTTTATACCGTTAAATAAGCCGACGTAGACATACATGACACATTCAGTATAGTTAACAACTTCCCCAGGGAAAGCCAATAGGCATTAAAAGGTCTTTCCAATACTTGTACATTTGGGAGGCCTAACAGCTAATTCAATGGCTTCGATCGTAATCGTCAGCATTCAGCCAGGCCCAGATTAATGGCCCTGTCGCTTGTCCGTCATCACTCAGCTCCGCCCGCCAGCTGTCATAAATTACCGCTCATAAATAAGATGGAACAATCAGGCAAACTCTATCAATTTAGTCCTGATCAGCCCACGCCTCTCAAGCCTGACAGTCAAATGCTAATGTTATTTTGCTCCAAAGGCTAGGCTGTCAATTAAGAAAGGTCTCGTAAGAGGACGGTGGTGCGATGAATATAGCGAGTTAGATTAAACGCCTGTCTGCGTGAATGAAAGAGTATAGATGAGCAAAACGTTAAACACAGCAGCAACAAATAATCATGTTAATTAAATATTCCTTGAGGACCAGTTTATATGGCAGATTTAATCATGTGTAGGCTAAAATGTTATGTACTATGAGAATAAAGTATCATTTTATATTCATTATACACCATGCATTAGAAAGACTTATTGCAGTGTTGTTGTTGTTGTAAACTAAAATTATAGCTAAAAATTATTAAAAATTTCAAAAGCATACTACTAAAACTTATAAAAAATAAAAACAGAAAATATAAAAATAAGCTAATTCAAAATATTAATAAACACTATTAAATTATTTAAATATTACTAAAAGTACATAGACTTACAGTAAGCAACAACCTAGAAACGACCTAGCAACCACTTCAGCAGACAAGCACCACTGAAAAAAGTCTGTTCATTCTTTGTGTAATATAGTAAAATATATGAAATAGTTCTAAAGGTATAAATTATATAAAAAGTATAAAAAGGCATAAAAAGTTAAAATCAATCGCACCAATGATGGTCACTTATGCAATTTGTAGTGTAAAATACGATTGAGCGAAATGAGAAACAGCAGTGTGACCTGGTATTCGTAGGCTGTGTAGGGCAGGAGTTTGTCATCGTGACAGGAGGTTGAGGAGTTTCGGTACACCAGTGTAGTTGCAGATCGGCTTTCAGTGTCTAACACATGTTTCCGGTAGAGCTCGTAGTGCAGTAATTTCCCATTTGGCTCAGCTGGAGGAGACCAGGACAGCAAAAAGACGGTTTGTATGCCCTTAGGGTTAGTTTGCAGCTCTAGAAGTGGGGCAGGTTGGCCAGTAGGGGGCGATTCAAGCGTCTGTATTGAAGACCAGTCACTAGCAGCACAGCCTAACTGGGTGCAGGCCTCCACTCTTACCTCGTACCTGCAAAAGCAAAAAAAAAAAAAAATGCAGACACAAAAAAATATTAAATATTAAATAAATAAATAATAATAATACATAAATAAAATATAAATATTAAACAACCAATAATAATAATTATATATGAAAATAAATAAATAATAATATATAAAATAAAAACAAATAAATAAATAATAAACACGGTTGTTTTATAATTGTAATTTTTTTATACTTTTTTTTTTTTTTATACTTTTTTTTTAATTTAGGAACATAGTGATTATCCTGGTAAAAAAGTGCTGTTATTTATCAACAGTTTAACAGCGAACACTTTTCTCCTTCAGAAGGTAACCAGCGATGAACAGAAGGACAAAAGGGAGAGAAGAGAGAACAGGAGAATAAAGGGACGGTCATCTGAAAGAGGCAACGAGTGGCGAGTTGATAATGTTGATGAACCATTATCATCACCCCACTTATCTGGATTTTCACTTCAACATACGTATACAGCTCCTGATTTTAGTCATCCCTCATTTGAGTGCCTCCTCCTTTTGACCGTCTTTGTCTATGCCAAGGATGGAAACATTAGAAAAGGCTCAAGGTTGATTCCCTCCCCCTCTAAGATTCTCTCCTTTTCCCCCTTCTCATTTCTTTTATCAGTGTGTCTGTCTCTAGTGCAGCAACTGTAAAAGCTTGACCAGTTTATTATATTAAGATTTGCAGTTAGACATAGTTAACATTGTAACATTAAAATTGTATTTAAAGATGCTTTAAGAACTCAATCGATTCATATTCAGCCCCAAAAACTCAAGCAAATGGCTAACTTTAGAGGAGTTTTTAGACATTTTTTTTAAGCATCAAAAACAAAGGCAACTAAACTTTTTTCTTTACATAATAATTATAAATAATATTTATTAATGAACAGATACTTTTGGGCCTGGGTAATATGCAGTAAACCACAAATATATATGGTCTACTGTGAATATTTGTCACAATGTACATTATCTTACTAACCAATATTCCCTAACCCTGACTAAACAGTGCTGCATGCTGGTATTGTTACTGTACCTGTAGTACGGCTTAAGTGCAGTGAGGGAGAAACTCTGACTCTGAAACGCACTGTGGTGCGATGCAAAAATGAAGCGTTTCACGTTGGGCTCAGCTGGGTCCCGTTTATAAAGTGAGTAGCTGATGATGGCCCCATTAGGTCGTGCAGGGGGTTCCCACTGCACCATAATGCTGAATGGCCCAAGAGCCTGCAGTCTGGGGGGAGCCACACCAGAGGGTGCTGAAGGCTGTGTCCTGGCCACCGCTGGTGGACTGGTAGTGGCACCCTGACTGTTATTGGCAGTGATGGTGTAGCTGTACTCAACACTGGGGAGTAAGGTGAAGTCGTGGTAACGGGTGTCCATGCCAGTGTATATAAGGCTACCGTTTCGACGGAGCTCATACCCTATGATCACTCCATTGGGCTGGACAGGCTCTATCCATGTGACTTCAACTGATTCAGGGCCTATGACTTTAAGAGTAGGGGTGGGCATCCCTGAGGGTGGTGCTTCTCTGGTATGGACTGGAATGGGGGAACTCGCAGTACAGCCACCATTGGTGCAGGCCGTCAAGACGAGGCTGTAGGAAACGTACGGCTGTAGATCCAAAACTTGCACACTTAACCGTTTCCCACGGTAGATCTCCTCATTGTTCATTTTGAGAATATACACCACAATCTCACCATTCTGGATGGAAGGAACAGTCCATGACACATTGAATGAATAGGAAGTGATGTCAGACACCATAGGCGGCTCCACGTTAGTAGGGGCAGCTTCTAACGTCCTGATCTGTTTCGGCTCACTGGTAACACACCCAGCCACGGTGCAGGCAATGACTGCGTAACTGTAGAGAGTGTACGCGGTTAAATCCACGTCAGTGTAATTGAACACGCTCGGGTCGAAGCTGAAATGGAAGCCAACGTTGTCCCTCTGAATCCTGTACGACAGAAGAACACCATTGGGCTCCAAAGGAGGTGTCCAAGCTACAAAGACTTCATTAGGCTTGCCCTCTATATGAGTGACAACCGGAGGAGCCAGTCCTCTAGGAGTAGCTTGTTTGGTGTGAACCGTGAGCCAGGGGCTATCAGTATATCCTGCCGCATTGGAAACGCGCACACGAAACTTGTACCTGCTCCAGGGCAGAAGGCCAGACATATTATAGGAGAAGCTGTTAGCCTGGGTGTCATTCTGGATGAACACAATCTTGGCTCTCAACGAGTCATCTTCATCACTCCGTACCCTGCCATCCTCCAGACTTATAGCCAGAACCTGGTACTGCAAGATCCTGCCATTGGGCTGGGCAGGTGGAGACAAACGGAGCTCCACACTGCGGGATTGGATCTGCTGTACTGTAGGAGCAGGTTGAGAGGACGGGGCGGCCTCCTCGGTGGTTAAATGTTGAGGTGCAGTCCTCGTGCAGCCCTTTTCAGTGCAAGCTTCGAGAACGAGCGTGTATACCGTGTACGGTTCCAGGCGGCGGAACAGGAACTGACGTGCGAGGCCACTGAACTCCAAGTTGTCCTCATTAAAGATGTTGTACATCTGTGGATATAAATATGTTAAATGATGGCAGATTCTGGAGCGTGATATTGCAATGTTAGCATCATTGAGGGTAGCATACTTTGATGACTCCATTTGGAGAAGATGGTTCAGCCCACTGTAGCAGCAGTGCTCGACCGTGTTCTCTCTTCTCCACGCTGAAGTTAGCCAGGCCACTTGGAGAGGCTTCAAGGGTCCGAACAGTGGTCCAAGGACTAGACACCTGACCTGCTCCATTAACTGCCTCTAAACGCACATTATATGTGGTGTACGGCTCCAACCCAAACACATGAGCTTGAAAAATGTTACCCTACAACACAAAAGACACAAATATAGTTAGTATATGTTATGCACATATCAATATTACTATTAATATTGATAAAAATAATTAATAAAAAATGATTTAATAATTATAGAAATTGCATGTTTAATAAAAACTATTACTATTATTTCTACTACTACCATTATTGTCTACAGCATACATAACAATGTGTATATGATAAAATGCATTATATACATTTCATGAATGCAATAGATCAAGAATGCAAATAAATTGCGAAAACAAAACAAAAAAAACCTTATAAACACCTTCATTTAACCATACAAGGGCTCAAAAACATCAATATTGAAAAGCATAAGATAAAATATTTAAATTGAGGAATGCAACACTGCCAGCATCCATGCTGAATATTAGTTTTGTAAACAGATGTTTGTTTCTTTTTCATTCCTTGAAAATAAAATTTAATTTGACCAGAAAAACCCCCCACATAATTCTCACCATCAACAATAAAACTACAGCCACCCTCGCTACTATCCCTATGCAGATTTTACACCTCAATCCATTACATCGCTGGGAGGCACTGAAGCATTTAAAACAGCTACCTTTTTACGTGGTTGAAAAATTGAGAACATTTGGACTATAAACCAGCAAACATATGCACATTGTCAATAGAGACAGCTGTTTCATTTCACTTTATTTTAGCACAGAGACTTATATCCTGCCCCTAGATGGCAATGCTATCAAACACTTTCCTAAACATGGGCACCAAGACATTAACAAGCAGGCGCTCGCTCATCCAGGATACTCAAGGCAGCCATTAAAAAGCGACTAAGAGAATTGATTTTTGTTATAGATTTCCAAATAAATGTTTATGGCACAGATCCCTAAAATGGGAAGTGTTTAAGTTTTGATTAAGAGAATTGGTTATGCTGTCTTTTGGGTATGCATAAATACACCGTTCATAAAATGATCAAATTCTCACCAATATTTATACTCACAATATTTTATATTAAGAACCACTGAATATATAGGAAAACTTGCAAAAAAAAGAAAAAAAAAGAAAAGGGCATTGCTAATATGTAATGCATGAACTTCTAAATGGAGGCCAAAGCAGTCAGGCTTCAAATTCGGACTTCTTGTAATTGAGGCAGAAAAAGGCCTCGCTATTTTAAACATTAAAGAGGTATCAGAGTCAGAAGCACATTTAGCATTAGCACAGGGAATCAGTCATTTGTAAAGGGGAAAGAAGCCTTTTCTTTCCTCTTTTAACTGAGCACAGGTCTCCCTTGTCTCATCAGCTGCTTACATATGTGTTATTTCCTGTGACAGCGCTGGGGGCTGCTTGGGCCAGGGGATGATTTTAATTAAGAATAACCATGTGGATTTGTCACAACAATTATGCTGATTAGATGAAAGTGGAGATTCCTGACCCTTCAAAGGTGTGGGACTGCTTCATTTGCATACAGTAGACATACTGTCCCGGCCTGCCACTGCTGACTTCAGCCTGAGCTGGATTTTATTAGTATCACGCTAACAGCTACAGGGCCCGGGAAATGCCTCATCAAAAAGCATCAAATGGAGCCTTTGGCAAAGTTGAGCCTTTGGGCATGTTTTAAGTAACCTGCACTCATAACCTGTCAGAAATGTATGAGAATTTTATACAGATAATATGATGCAATGATGCATCTTGTTGTAAACATTATCATTCATCTCGGAATATCCCTGAATGTCTAACGTTTCTTTTTTTATAAACATATAGGTGCTTTAATGTAGTGCAAATGTGCTCTACAATGCGATTTAACAAACTGAGGAAAAATATTCATGATGCACATTTCAAAACAATTTGATGACTAACACATCCTGTCCTAGTCATAGGTAGTTTACCTAAAAATGATCATCACTTACTGTACCTTCTTTTGTGGAACACAAAAGGAAATATTTTTAAAAATGTTTTAACAGTTTTTATCCATACCTTGAAAGTCAATTGGGTCCAAAGCAACATTAAACCTGACTTTCACTATATGGACCAAAAAAAAAAAAAAGAAACATTTGTTAATTTATCTTTTTGTGTTCTGTAGAAGAATTAAAGTAAAGTAAATGATAACATAATTTTAATATTTGGTGAATTATCCTTTTAATATCACAACATCTCTATTGCTCCCATTCCTTCACACACTTTAGTTTAAAGGATTAGTTCACTGTAAAATGAAAATTACCCCAAGATTTACTCACCCTCAAGCCACGCTTTTTTCATAAGTTTAATACGAAAGGCGTAAGACGTAGTGTGAAATGCGAGAGTTTTACACTTTCTTTGTAACTTGAATACGGAAGATCGTCTGGCGGAAGCTAGATATTTTATTTTATAACTTATGAAATATGAATATTTTTCTTACACAATCGCATCAACCCCCGGAGTCATGTGGAGTATGTTTTATAATGGGTGGATGCACTTTCTTGAGCTTCAAACCTGTTGCCCCCATTCACTGCCATTATAAAGCTTGGATGCATCAGGATATTTATTAATATAACCCTGAATGTGTTCATCAGAAAGAAAAAAATCATAAACACCTAGGATGGCTTGAGGGTGAGTAAATCTTAGGGTAATTTTAATTTTAAAGTCAACTAATCCTTCAACTATTGAGAGGGTCTAAAGACTTTAGAGTATCATTTTAAAACATCTACCCTTTTGCTCTGCAGTACTAACAACAGCACCCAGTTCCTGAGATGCCTTGACACTATTAATTATTTGTGGTTTAGATGTAAAGTTCTGTTCAACCCAAGCCTCAATCAGATGGAGGGCTCTTGAATCACTCAGCTGTTCTTCAGACTGGGCTGGTGTCTGATGAAGCAAACCCTTCATGCATGCAAACACACACATACAAAAATAGAGGAAAGTACCGTTTACCTCCTCTGATTGTGGCTGAGTATGTATGACAATCAGAACTGTGAATGATGGAAGCCGTATTTAGAAAATAAAAATGAAAGCACACACAGTCAAGTGCCACTAACTTTTGCTTTTTACATCAGAAATTAGATTTAACAGACACTCCCAGAGTTTTTACTTAGTACTACAAACCAAAAGCAGATGCTAGCCAATATAAAAGCAGTTTTTTTTTTTTTTACTGCAATAATATATAGTGTTCTAACCTCTAGAGTTTCCTTTCTCTAGTGAACTAACATGCTGTGGACATTAAATGACTTGCCTGAGGTAAATGTAATGCTACGTGAGATATTATTCTCAAGCTGTTTTATTGATGTCTTTCCACGCTTAAAACACTGATTGAGAATGTACGTGTAAACATATCTATGAATATATCGTCTGTTCTTCTTCTGCGTTTTTTCCTGTTGTGGCGGTTAGCAAACAGCATTGCATTTTCGCGTGTGCTCCCTTCTGGATTGGAGTGTGGATCGCCTACAAAAAATACAATCATACATTTCTGGCAGAGAAGAAATGATGGGAGGACCTGGATCGGGATATGATGACATGACCAGATTCAAACTTTCAAACTCATGAGCACCATGTCCAAACCTCCAGGCTGTGACTCTAACACCTATAAACATTTTTCAATCCTCAAGTTACAGATATAAATAGTTCAGAACATTTTGTCATCGGCCTGGTCTGAAACTATTAAAAAGTAAAACTTCCGATAGCTCAGAGGAATCCACAATAAAAAAAATAAAATAAAAAAAAAAACGCAGACAATCGGGAGTTCCCTTTTGTTTGTCCTTTCAGCAAACGGGTTTGGGTTCAACATGGGCCCAAACGAGCTGCTCGCGGTTCTGCTCGGATCATTCTGCTCCACATCAACAGTGTGTAAACGAATCTACACAAAGACATGGTCCAACGCTCCACCATCATGTTTATGCACTCTTCACTGTGTTCTTAATGATAAACTAACAGATTGTAAACATGCTGCCAGAGTTTCAAACCCCCCCCCATTTTTTTTTTCCTGTGCATTTTTTAAACAATGTCCTTCATGTTAGAGTGGTTACAGGCAGCAGAAGGACATCATTAGAGCCATGGTTAAACTGTAATTTACACCATTAGGAAGGCAGGAGCAATTTTTATTGCCTAGTAAATTTCAGCTCTGAAATATTTGGACCATATGGCTCAATTTGTGTAATAACCTTAATTTCTTGCACCCTTCAGGTCCGCCTGCATCTCCGCTTGCCACTCCGACAGAGTCGGGCTTCTGTGCGCAAAAGGCGAAGCGTCTATAGAGTGGCGGTGGAGATTAATAAGGTGTCACGTCCTGTTTGGGTGAAGGCATTGGAACAGCAGCCAGATGGTATCTCTGCAAATGACTGTCAGGGGTCCTGATCTAATCAATAGGATGTATTAATACATCTCCCATCGCTGGGGTTCTCATGGGGCTGCTGAGCAACATCTGGAAAGATCAGGAGGGGGAGAGAGAGTAAGAGAGGCAGAGAGAGCAGTGGAAGGTGTGTACAGAAAGCAGAGGGAAAAGGCGATAGCGTTGAGAAGAAGAGAAAGCGTGAGAGTGAAAAAAAGGAAGAGGGAGAGGGAAAGAAAGAGAGGAATGGATGGGACGGGTCTGGTGCTGGCTGTGACTGGGCCTGCCTAATCTCTCATGTAGGCTTGATAAGTGTTCGGTAATGAGGGGCGTCTGCACACATGGTGAGGGAGGAAGCTTTTGGCGGCTCAGACCGCCTGTGCTCCGTAGCCTCATTCAGTCCCGTCGCCATGACGTCCACATTAATCACACGCACTGGCACGAGGTACGGCACACAGCACAGCCAGGGATCAATAGCAGCCCCACCCACCAAAAAAAAAAGGAGGATTGGGCATGCTCAGACCACAGAAGACCACAAGCTCTCCTCTTTGCTGAAGAGCTACTGAACAGTATTACACCATCTGCTCCACGATCCGACTCGTCTCCACATCCTACGTGTCTAAGCAATGATTTGTAAATCTTAATCAAAAATCTAGCACAAAAGTCCTTTACGACTGATTTGATACCTACAGTATGTTTACTAGTCAGGGCTCAACGAAGATGACACAAGCATTCCAACAATGTTACAATCACAGCATAAATTTGGTTTTAATCCTATAAAGTATCATATTTGATTCACACATCTGTAAGGCCTCTAAATTATTAACATGATCAAAACTTTGTTAAAAACCTGTTGTACACAATCTACTACATGCCTTCTCTTGTTTTGTACTATTTTTAACAAGTAAAAGGCATTTTAGTATAATTCTAATAACGTCCTGCTTTAGGTCATAGTACACATTTTTTTTGTGAAATCTTTACAGATTTTTATAAAGCAAACATAAGAATAACTTTTATATTGTTAGTACACTCTAAAAACTCCTGGGTTATTTCTTTAACCCATTTTCTGGGTTATTTGTGTTGGGTTAAAATTATAGGTTATTTTTTCAGAGAGTAACCATTTTCTGGGTTATAGGGCTAATATTTTGACCCAATTCCTGGGTTGTTTAGGTTTCTGGGTTATTTTTCAAAGAGTAACCCATGTTCTGGGTTAATTAACCATGTTAATCGGTTTGTGCGAGAAACCTAAGCGATTGCTGAACGCAGTTGGACATAGTGGTGTTTTAGAGGTAAAAAATGATATAAATAATTTTCGGTTTCTCGCACAAACCGATCGTTTCGTGTCTTAGAACATCAATGTGTCGTCACGAGCCGCAGGGTTTAATTTGGATTTGTCTAAGCATATTTTTTGACTTTTATAAATTGTGTTACCATTAATTCGCATTATAAGACTGACAGACGGCAACGGTTCGAGTTAAAAATCATCATTTGTGTTCTACTGAAGAAACAAAGTCACCTACATCTTGGATGCCCTGGGGGTAAGCAGATAAACATCAAATTTTCATTTTTGGGTGAACTATCCCTTTAACTGCCCTCATATCATCTCTCTATACCTAAATATTTTTCTTTAATATGGCTTAAACGTGTCAGTGCAAGATTTTGTGACAGTCACAACTTCTTCGACAGTGGGGAATGCATCTCTATAATAACTCTTATAGTTAAAAGATACTTGTGCCTTGTCTTTAAGCTGTTATTCATAATAATCGGCCAGATATTCACCTTTGCATTAATGTCATTATTACACTTGTTAATGAAAGAAAAGATGGACAGTATACACTGTCATTCACACAAAATGGGTAATGCTGCAAAAGAATCACATTAGTTAACTAGCAAATTGGGCCACGTTTTTTTTTTTTTTTTTTTTTAACAAAAAAACGAAAAAAAAAAAAAAAAAAAACAGCATTCCCTTAAAAGTGATTATTTGTTAGCTTGATAATCAAAGAGTGTCTGGTGAGTGGTTCACAATTGTCTCGATTTATTAACAATACTCATGTTGTCTTGTTTTCTGTCTTTCAGGTGAAGACAGAGATGAGGAGGCATTTCTTCTCTTAGATGAGGACACTATCAAAAATCTTGTCCCTCAAGTTCAATCCAGTTATTGAATGTTGTCAAATGTTTGAGAGAGAATGAGTTGTTTATTTTCTATTTTTTCTAATGTCTAATGTTATTACAGTGTGACCTAAAATAAATAGGTCCAAGTGTGTAGAGTTTATGTAGAGTTTAATTTAATTTAATGCAATAAAAATGTAAAAGTGCTTGAAGTGTGTAAGTGCCTGAAGTTTTATTTTCTGAAATAAGGCATACTGGCATAGTAACCCAAGTTAGGTTATTTTTGACCTTTGACCTTTGGTTAAAAAGGGACCTACTAATTTCTGGGTTATTTCAACCCAGATATTGGGGTTGTTCTTTTGACCCCGAAGTTGGGTTATATTAACTACAATTTTGGGTTATTTTAACCCAAAATTTGGGTCAGGTATTTAACCCAGAAGTTGGGTCAAAAAGAATAACCCATTTTTCTGGGTTGAAATAACCCAGAAATTAGTTGGTCCCTTTTTAACCCAGGATTTGGGTCAAAAATAACCCATTATGGGTTATTTTTTTACCCAGGAGTTTTTAGTGTGTAATATTTCAAGATGAACACTTACTGTACTGAAGCAACTTCAACTTACTCAATTACCCATGCATCATTATTTATTTAAAAAACAAAAAAACAAGTCAAAATATAAATATCAAACATGATACAGCAGGCTTTTGAGGAACATTTATTTGAACTTCTCTTAATGATTATTGTATTGCACTGTGTTTTGTCCCCTACAATAAAAAAAAAAAAAAAAACTACAGAGCTTTTATCATAAAACTAAGACAACATTTTGGGAGATATAGAGTGACAACTGATATTTATATGCATTTTATGTATTCATCTATACTGTTATAAAGATATAATAGAATTTCATTACAAGCAATCAGAATTTCATCCTACTTATAAATATCATATTTTTGCTCAGTTTGGGCCTTCATATAAAATTGAGGTGTTTTTTTCCTCCTTGAGAATGAGCTCCATATTCTCCTATTTAATACTATATGTATGTATCAAATATGATATATCCTTCTACAGCACAGCGTTGCCCTCAGGCAACGGAAAGTTTTCTTAAGCCCTATGTTTAGTAAATTTTTCTTTAAATGATTACAACCAATTAGAAAGGTCGAGAAAGTACCAAATAACAGTCCAGTAAGATGTTGGAGTCAATATCAAGCACCATTAAGAGGTGGGACGTCCTGTTCTGACACATGGTCACAGGAGCACATGGTGTGAGAAGAAGGCAATATTATTTGCTTTAGTAATCTTATTTAAAACGACATGAACTGTACATAAAAAATATGTGTGCGTGTATGAAGGTGTAGAGAAGCCTTTTGTCAGGTTTTATGAAGTTTTTTTTTATTTTGCATGTTCAGAAATTCAGTTTTTCTTTTCGTTGCCTCAGGGCAACGTTGTGCGATAAGGGGTACTTTTCAAGGAGGTTTTAGACAGTACCTCTCATTGGCCACAATGTATTATAAGAAGGGAAGATGCAAGGTTCCTGGGTGTGCAGGAACACCCAAAATGATGTGCAAAAATTGTAACATACACCACTATGTCACAGCAGAGAAGAACTGTGTCACGATCACGTCTGTTCCTGTCACTTCCTGGACTACATTACCCATAATCCCCTCTGCCTATCACCTGCACTCACTCCACCAATCACTATCACTAATCAACACACCCAGCTGCAGCTCATTACCAGGACTATAAAGGACTTTCACACACACCACCTCACCGCGAAGTCTTGTTTAACCTGTTACAATTCCGAGCGTTATATCCTGTTTGCCTGTCTGTTACCAATCCTGCCTGTTTCCTGTTTATTGACACGTTACTGCCTGTCCTGACCTTTGCGTGTTATCTGCCTGCCTCTACCTACTGCCTGTACCCTGACTACGACTCTGCCTGTCCCTTGCTGTTCCTGTTTGCTCCTGATTGACCCTGCCTGTATGACCACTCTTACTTCTAATAAAACGCTGCAATTGGATCCCTGCCTGAGTCTCCCATTCGTAACAAACTGCTTTTTGAAGTTTCGTACGGAGTGAAATCTTATCACATGAAGTACATTATATAGCATAGCACACTACATGATACAGACCTATGCATGTATCAAATTCAATATATCAATGTCTTTCAAGTGTTTTTCCCTTTTTACTTAATGATTTCTTGAATTTTTTTTTTTTTTTAAATTTTGATTTTGATGATAATTTTCTCTATGACTCTGTACCATTGTCGCACAACGTTGCCCTGAGGCAACGAAAAAATATTTTGGGGTTGGGGGAGGGTTTTGGTTGTTTTGGTTTTGGAGGGGTTTATCACATATCTTTGTTTTGTGACCTATAGCTACTCATTGTTTGATTAACTGTCACACCTGATGTTCATTTTGTTAATTAGTGTGCTCTTGCATTTAAGCCCTGTGTTTCTTTCAGTTCATTGTCTGTCCTCAAGATTTGGTTGGTTGCTCTGTTCACATTTCTTCAAGTTGTATGTTTTTGTTTCTATTAGATCCTGCCAACTTTTCTTTATTGCTGCAACCAGCATTAGTGATGCAAAGTCCGATTCATTTCTGTGAACCGTTTCTTTTCAAACAGTTTGGCTCAATGAACCGGTTCAAAAAGCCGATTCATAGGTTCCTGACATCATTTTGCTATGACGTCACTATGCATTTCTTTTCTAACAACTTACTGTCATGTTATATCAATGAAACGTTTAAATAAGGTCATTTGTGTCAATGCATACTGAAACATTCAAATAAAAAGTTATTTGTGTGAACGCATATTGCTGATTGCCTTTCATTCACTTAATAAAGTGTGTGGTCACAGTTTCATTGGATTGCGGATACTTTATGTTGGATACGACTGACTAACATTGATTAGCCTACATCTTGGATAAGATTCGCAACTACAACACACATATTCATGCACAAACGCAGATATGTTCTACATGTCTAAAGTATATAAAGAAGAATAAACTCATTGATTTCACTTAACAACTTAATCTGCATGTATAATAAACCATAGTAAAATTTATTTACATCTCTCGACAAAAAGGTTTTTGCAGGTTTTAATAAAATGTTTATTAACTGCATGGTATCGTCAACTCACTCATCAGACACCTCGGTAATCCTCTGCAAACCTCGACAGCTGGTTGAACCGGCTTAATCGGTTTTTTTTGGAACCGATGGACGTGCTACGGCTTGTGCGTTTTGCGTCATCAACCCGGAAGTAAAGTTTGATTCAGTTCGATTAGTGAACCGGCTCAACCGGTTCTTCTTCTTCTTCTTCTTGTTTAATGGCGATTAACTCCAAAGGAGCATTATCGCCACCTACTGTGTTGGATGGCAAATTAACCTTGGGTGATAAGTCTGAAGTTTAAAATTATTTCCTGGCTCAACCGGTTACTTCCTGAGAACCGTTTTCAACCAGCTCAAAAGAACGATTCGTTCAAGAACCAAACATCACTAACCAGCATGTGGCATACATAAAACCTCCAGCTATTATTGTATACTGCAAACCAATTATTTGTTTAAGGAAAAACAAAAAAAAAAAATATATATATATAATTCGTATATTGCTGGTTGAGTTTTTTTCATTGTTAGATTGAAAAAGTGCACACTAGCACCAAGAACTACTGTTTTTTTTCTTTGCATAATCCTTCATTCTCAGACATAAAAACTACTTCACTCCACCAGAGAACATTAACCTGTAGCCACTCAACAGTTGGCAACAGCGAAATCAATATGATGCCCCACTGCAGGCCAAGTATTGACATGGCAGGCGGACAGCTGATATAGCACAAAGTCAGTGTGCAAAAAAAGATTCCACAGGATCGATGGATTATAAATGTAGCTGTGAGAAATTGCACTAATACACACACTACAATTTCCCCGTGGCAGACGTTATGCGATTGGACAGTGTCTTCGGCAGATGAACATGGGGAAACTATGGGTAAATGGGTATGGGCAAGTTAAGCTTTATATTCTAAAATCCTCACTTTAAATAATAAATTAATAATAATTAATAATAAATTAGCCTGGTTTAAGATGAATATGGAAAATAAAAATTATGGTATTACATATAGTCAGCAAATATGATTCATCATTACACGTAATATATGCATTTAGCTCCTTTATAGCAATGGTTTGATATTTGGTGCTGTTTAGCTACAGACCAAGTACATTTATGATGAATGCTCATTTTAATATCTAGAAATCAAAAACAGAAAATGCTAGTGCAATTTCTCAAGCAGCTTTTGTAAGTAACAGAACATTATATTTATTCCCAAAAAATGTATTCTTTTAAAATTCACTTTTACAGTTTTTCTATTCATAAAATTTCTATAAAATTAGTAAAAATGTACAATTTGCAAAATGATAAATTTGCGTCAGCCATTAGGAGGCCAGGGTCATAACTCAAGAGGGCTGAGGACACATGGAAAATTAATTACAAGCTGATTAACTGCAAACTGACGTCACACGTTCACCACTGAAGCCGACCTTTGGAGGTCAAGAAAACCTGAAAGGACTGCCAAGAGAATAGAAGCGGAACTGTAAATTACTCTCGAAGAAAAGAGGGGTGCTGATAAAAGGCCTATCCTGGATGACGTTCATTAATTGCTATCAAAATAATTAATTTGTCTATTAGGCAAGCATCTATCTGGCGCTCTGTGGGAGAAGCTGAACTCCTCAGTGGGTTCTGGATTCCTTCCCCTATGGTGTTGCTGCTATCAGGGGGCAAGCTGGCTCTGTTCACACTTGTTTTGAACAGGAGCTCAAGCTGAAGCCTTTAATTTGGCCACGATGCAGTTGTGAGCATCTGCGAGGAAAGCAGCACACTATTTTTCCTCGGTGTCAAACACGAGAACGCCATGAATCACAGCAGCTACTTTTATAGGTAGAGACATCAGCGGATGAGGGATCTGTTTAAACATGCAAGCAATGGGCTGATCACTGATGGATGATCTCAGACAGATGCTGATGCTAGAGAATGAATAACTTCAGGTGTTAAAGCTGAACTGAGAACTGTAATCCGTCATAACCAAAAACACAACAATGGGTCAGTTACACACTTAAAGAAGGAAGTAAAACATAAAAATAATCTAAGCAAATAATATAACTATAGTCAACTAAAGTAATCAAACATAATTTCAGTTCGAATTTTTAACTGAAAGCCTGAAATGTGTTTTTAGACAAAGGTGTTTTCTTAAAAGACGGATGTTGTCACAAGTATTTTAAGTGTTTATGAATTTTCACCATTTCAAATTTTGTAAGATTCAAGAGTCTTTAAGATATGTTTTCAATTGTGATGGCAAAGCTGAATTTTCAGCAGCCGTTACACAAGAATTTAGTACCACATGATCCTTTAAAAGTCTACTGTTTCTTTTTTGCATCATTTTAATGGGTCTTTGCTAATCTTACTGACAAACTTTTGAACAGTAGTGTACAAAATTTAATTACAGAACTGCATTTATTGTGTTTAGAATTTTTTCTGTCTAATAAACTTTCAAAATTGATTTGAATTTCACTGAAAAGTCTATAATAGGCTGTTTAACTGCCATTATGACAACTTACCCTATTTAATGTGACAAAATGCTTTGCTATTTGTGTGTTTAATAAACATAAAAATGATTCCCCCCGGGTAACAACACTTAAAATATTCAACAGATTTTTTGTAGCCAAAGGTATGTGCCCATATATAAACTGACTTTTAAAATGAACCAACCCTCAGAACTATTCACTTGCTAAAAACCTGTGAAAATTAGCCTAGTCTCCCTTTTATTGTCTTATATATCTAATATATTATTTTTCAGAAAGTAGTACTACGTGCTACTAGAAAAGTAGCATTAGATCTGTGCAACTTCTCTCAGAAAGAGTAGAATAGTTTTGTCGATTGATAATAATCACTGATAACAGTTTCTTTGATTCTGGTTTCTCTCTGATAATGGGAAAAAAGTGTTGCCTCTTCATTTGATAGATTTGTGCAAAATCTTTTTTGTGGGGGCTATTTCATGGCCCATTACTCGTTTGTCTTGCTTCTTTGCACATGGAACATTTTTAACTTATCACACATTATATGGACAGAATACCAAATTGATGGAAGAAAAGAGTATTACCAGTACTGTAAGAGCAGTAACAGTTGTGGAGTTGAACGTAGGATCTTTGGGTAGTTTCTGGTACACCACTTTGTACTTGGAGATCACGCCGTTTGGTATGCTAGGTTGGGTCCAGCTCAGCAGAAGAGAGTAGGCGCTGGCGGGGTGGGCCGAGGGTGCATCCAGGCTCTGTGGTTCTGCCTCTAAGGTGCGGACGGAGGTCCATGAGCTGGAAATGGAGCCTTTAGAATTCACGGCGGTGACTCTGTATTCATACTCGCTGAACGGTAGAAGGGAGTCTGAAGCATCGATGAACTCTAGGGGACCTTCGGTCCAGATGAACACCAGCAGCTCCTCCTGAGTTCCAATTGGTCGTCTAGAGGGAATAGTTTAGATTATATGAAATACTTAATTTACCAAAGAATGAAAGACAACAAGAACATGACAAAACACTCAAAACGGCTTCTTTAAAGACCCAAAATATGGCTCTAGTTAAAATTTAGGCCCAAAAACAAACAAATCCAGGAGGGGTATCAGAGAAAGGATGCAGAGATGAGGAAGAGCACACGGAGGAGGTGAGGAGCAGGGGCAGAGCTCTGGGCTTTGCTCAAGCTTCGTTAATTCTTCCACATTAGAGGCCTGGCTTCCATGCTGCTGGAGAAAATGACATTCACCGCTCTAATGTGGCCCCTGCCGGCCCCACTTGCACCGCAACGGCCTAATCTCACCCACCGCATTAAAATAAAGCCAAACAGAGACTGGCAGGGGAGAAGAACGTCTCACACCATGATGCTAAACTACAGCACACAGCTGCGATCAGCAGTCTGTTCCACACACATACCGACACTGCATCTGGAACACAAGACCTTCTGCTTCAGGAAGTCAGGAAGTAAACATAGTAATAGGTATTTTGTTTTTCATACATTTGGGTCGATAAATACATGTTCGGTGTAAGTCATGACAAATTATGATGTCATTTTGTCGAGGAAATTAAAATGCACAGTATACACAGCCAGGATGAACACGAGATTTGAGTTTCACAATGCTTCTATTGTCTCACCAGCATCTTCTGCATCATCTGCATTCATGCAATATGAACACGGATGTATTCTTAGGAACTGATTTACAATAATTCTGTAGAGCAGTCAAGGACTCTCCCAGGTAATACCTCAGTCTCCTGTGTAATATAAGTTAAACGTGTAGAGGACAAACATCCCTGAGGTGGGGACACTCACTTCACAATCTCAGATAACCTCCAATGAGCTGAATACATACACAATAGCACATTAAACCGATTACATTTAGCGCAGCGCTGATCGCCGGTATTAAGATGAGCAGATAGAATAATACACCAAGTCCTTTAAGCCACGAGTGAATTCGCTGCCCCCTGAATGTGATGCATTTGCCAGAGTTTATCCCGCTCCCAAATCAGGGCTAAGATGAAACGCCCCGGCATCTGTGGCTATGCTAATGATATTTTCTTAAGATTTATGCGGGCTTAGAGTGATCTGACCTTGCATATGAATGACACTGGTCAACAGCCGCGCTGCCCTTGACTAAAACCTTATGCTGTTGCTAACACACACACAATCGCACACTGATGCCATAAACACTGTTTTCACTGCCATCCTTAGAGCGAAAACGTTGGGAAGACATCTCAATTTATGGTTTAATCTGAACCATTTAAAGTCAAAACCTGAATGGTGAATGGTTAAATTGCCATTCACTATGTACTGCAATAAAGGTTCGAGCACGGCCGGCTGTGTGGTTTCCGACCATAAGGGCAATGATGGCAGCGTAATGATAGAGTTGGCTACTCCCCGGCACATCGCTCCCTGTTCTCCTTGAAGGATGCCTCTGTAACAGCAGAGCAAAGCATTCTGATGTGATCGTGCCATGTCAGTCTTAGCTTTATTCCCTCTGTGCGGGGTGGAAGCATCATGGCATTCTGTTTCATATTGCTCTCAAACGGCTCTGAATGTGCCTGGAATAATCAAAGTCAGCAGGGCAATGTCATCTTCCATTTAGAGCTGCCGATCAGCCCCTCTCTCTCTCTCTCTTCCCTGCGCTCAGATACCACAGTCACTGATATACAGCTGATATCCACATAAGCACTCCTCACTCTATTCTGCGTTTTCTTGCTGTCAGTTGCACAGGAAGTAGAGAGGAAAATGTTGACAAGTGTAACCAGCATGATTGGCCTGTTCACCTCAAGGTCACGGCAAAATTACTGTTTATGTTCGTCTATGTTTCCGGTCATCCTTTCAAACATGCCCTGACATGGACTCACACCTACACACACACACATTTATCCCGATGCAAGCTCTGCACTGACATTAGCCTGACAGCATCATTTTATGAAAGTGCATTTGCAGTTAAGATTGATAGAGGAGTGCTAGTTAATAGTACTGGTTAACGTCCACAAAAGAGCCAAAATATCAAACGCTCCTGCTCCCGTTTTCAAAACGCTTTCAAATTCAAACACTTCCATGTGCTTTTTAAACGATCCCAAGCATTGATCATTGTAGCTAATCACAGACATATCTGATGAGCGCATCAACAAAAAGGCCAAACAAATAAGAAAAAAAAAAGTGATTTTGGCATAAAAAGACCAGTATGTTTTGTTGGTTATATGTGAGATTGAGTACTTTGTACCTGTATATGAAGTAGTTAGTGATGAGGCCGTTGGGTTTGTGTGGCGGACTCCAGCGGACCTCGATAATGGTTGCACCTGCAGCAGTGAGAACTGGAGGGTCCTGAGCTAAAGGCGCATCCTCAGGGGTCCGAACAGACACCCCCTGTCCCACACCACAACCATCTGCACACATACAAATATTTACATGAAAGCAGTGTGCTATACAATACATAGGTAAAGCTGATACAACATATTCAAATAGACATAAAGAACACAGTGTTTTTTTTCCTGAGTGTAGACGGTAACATTTAGGAACATTAATTGATTCCAGAGGCATATATTTCCAAATTGACTGATTGTTGTCTCCACCTAAGCTGAAATATCTACAGAACGTCCCAATCGTATCATTTAATTTTCTTGTCTATTTAAAATGTTCAGGTTTCATTGGGTAGGTGAATACCTGGCTGACAGGCCTGTACTTGAATGTGGTAGATGGTGTAGGGGTCCAGTCCTTGTAGTAGCATGAAATGCTCTGATCCAGCAGGGCGGACGAGGGGCCGCTCAGTGCCTGCATTGAGCAGGACGTTATATTCCAAAGGAGCACTTAAATTATACACACCTAGAGGAGCAAACAGAAACAGAAAGTCACATTTGCCTGCTTTTACTAACTGATATCCAAGGCCATCGATAGGAGATTAATCAGCTCGCCCTTTTCACAATCGCATTTGCAAAATATGCAAAGAGCAGTATGTTTGTAATACAGTGCAAGGACTGAGATACAGTGGATCTGACACTTTGGGAAGCTTTGCCCTTGATTCAACATCCTTCTGGGCAAGCAGGCACTTCCCCCAGTTCGTCTATCCCACCGCTGTCCGAAACACACAGACATGCACACGTTCTTTGGTAATGCATTTGAACTAAAGAATGTAGAGTCCCGGCATCCACGCTTTGTTAATATTCCCATCACTAGCGCCTTTCATAATTTACGGCAACTGGAGGCTGATAGGTTATTCAACATTTATGAGACCTGAGATGTATTCAGAACGGGCTGATTATCTTTACAAATGAAAAAGTTAAATTATTCAACTTCCTTCATTGCCGTCTCCCTGAGCAGATGTAGTCTTTTGCCTGAGACACAAAAACCCGCTGGAATTAGACGGTGCTTTGATCAAAGCATCCTGCCTGAGAAGTTCAATCGCACAGGTCCCTAAGTTCTATTATTTACAACTAATCACTGACTTTGGAGTTTTTGCACTTTCAACTTGAATGAGAGTCTAATAAGAAATAATGGCACAAAGGAAAAGAAAAGGAACATGCTATCAGATCTGATCCATCAAGCACAGGTGCAGCTTAAAACTGTGCCCGTTTCTGCATTCGGACTTAACCAAGCGTGAGATATTGTAGTTTGAAGCCATAGATTTTTTCGCTCGCCTCTCTCGGAATGTAAAGTCAATAAAAGATCCGGGCTATGTAAATGTTTTCTGTGGGTATCAGGGCTGTTTAAGGGCTCTTATGGTGTAATTGAGGTTGTTTAAGGGGATCCTCTCACAGGAGAGAGGCATAATGGGGCAATAATAGCAAAAGATGGACCATCTGAGGCAGACAATCAGGACCGCTTGAATGTAGCCTGTGAAATCACTCTTGAGTGCGTGAATATGCACGCACACGCTTAAACACCCACCCACCCGCACCTTCTTGAGGGAAACCAAATACGTGCACGCAGATTCGCAGAAATTTGCAACACATGACCAGGTGAATGCATATACACTGTTCTGACATGCTAAGAGTTTCTCACACATACGTGAAACAGATGGGCTGGGTAGTCGGTCTGAGCATACACAAGAGCAGTGTGGGATGCTGGGATGGAGTCTATGAACTACCACAGCTTAAACCACAGGGAGAGAGAGAAGGAGAGAGTTTGCATTTGCTCTCCATGTGGGAGAACACTCTGCCCACATGCACAGTGGGATGTGCAGATGAGCCCGGTGCTGCAGTCTCAGAGTGTAAACAGAGTGATTGATTGATCGGTGGAGGCCGGTGGGCTGCAGTCTGCAATAGAAATGATAAGATCATGCAGGACACCACAGCAATGACAACTCACTCTGGATCACTGGGCTCAGCTCAGCTCAGAACTGTCGCATGGACCCCCTTTAGAAAATGATTAAGACCTTAAGTTTAAGTTTAAGATCTTAATAACATGGGATAATGAATGGTCTCTATAACTACAATATAAATAGTAGTTAACTACATTGACACTATTAAAGTCAGCATGAAATGCAAGTTGCAATAGTCTCTGAGTGAAACGGCTACTTGAACATTCAAAAATGTAGGATGGGACTTGATTTTGTCCATTGGGAACTGACTGAATCGTTAACATTTGCAATTGCTGTGATCTCATATGAGTGACAGGTTGTCCCGCCCTTGCACCCGTAAACATCATCAGAGAAGAGATGTCGAAGAGGAAGTTAGTTTGAATAAAGATTACGAGGACACATGAATTTAAAAAAAAATAATGATGTTCACGGATAAATAATTTATAATAAATACTGCAATATTCCATAAAAATAAGAAATGTCAAGTTACACACACACACACACACACACACACACACACACACGGCCGATCACATGGATGTAAGTGTTGTGAGTCAAAGTCATAGCGCCACCAACTGCCAGCAGGAAGTGTGCACAAATCACTCTCTCATTTTTATCCGATTCACTTCAAACTTCATCGGTATAATGTAAAAACATGGCAGACCTGAGAAAGGATTCTTGATGTCTTAAATACTGTTGCCATGGCAATGCATCAAACTTTAATAATATTCTTGGGTGTTTTTGAGGTTCTTAGCATGCTTCAAATTACATGGCACACATCAGAGTCGTCAGCCAGTAGACATGGGCAAAGCCTTAAAAACGGGTATTGAGAAAATTGGGGGTTAGTTTTACCTACAGTCACCAAAACTTGGAACATATATTGATCTCATCAAGCTGGACAGCTTTCTAATTTACAGTCATTAGCTCTAATCAACAGGAATTAAGATATTTAGGTTTAAATGTGAATTTTTTTAATAATCATGCACTACATTTTTAACTCCTCCTCCTACGGGATTCATACGATTCACACCAAACTTTCTGAACATGGTGGCAAGGCACTGAATGTTAAATTGTGAACGGATATTGGATATCTCAAATAGTGTTGCCATGGCGAGTGATTAAAGTAATGACAAAAAGGGAAAAAGGAAGAATCTCATATCTTGGCATAATTCTTTTACATTTACCCAGTTTAAATGCATATTGCCCATCTTGCACAGTTGCCCAAAGCCACTGGGGTGGCAATGCCACTGGGGCTTGGGCCCATCACCGCTGCTTGCAGCTATATTTTTAATTAGTTTCTTTACAACCGTTTAATAAAAATACTTTGGCAAAAATGTGGTAGCAATTAAAATGGATTTTGGAGAGAAATGATTTTGAGATTTTGACTGTGCTATCTCTTTCATTGCTGTACAGTTTCTTGTAAAAGCTGCATGGGTGGAGATTCCTCCATCTAGCCTTCAGAGTACAAACAAAAAGCTAGATGTCAATAAATAAATATGAAATAATGAATATATCTATGCATGCTGCTGTTTGATTGGGTCCACCAACATGCACATGATCAGAATTGGTACACACCATCCAATACCTGAACTTATCCTCAACTCCACAGCAACATCGGAGAAGGAGAGAATGAATGAGACACTATTAGACAGTGATGGGAGAACACACGCAGGTGAAGGGCGAGCGCATCTCAAACAACTCTCCTCTAAATCACACTAGAGGTAGGAAAAGCTGTCACTTAGGTTTGAATGTTAATTGATTGGTGGGACCCATCTACGTCCGGCCCGTACTGATGCATGTACACCACGACCATGTTGGGCTCCTGGTAAATTACACACAACGCCACTCGTAAATTCTTGCCCCTGTCCCGTCACTCTCGCAGGCCGAGCAGGGATAAATCAGCCTTGCGTGAGTGCTAAATAGAGAGGCTGCATAGTGCATTAGGTTGTAAACATTACCTGGGGGTGACCAGGCAACAAAGACGGAGCGAGGGCCGTGGAGGCTGACATTATACGGAGGAGGAATCCTTTCCGGGGAGGAGACGGGGGTCTGAATGACGTATCTATCACTGAGACTGCTCCCGCCGCTGGTGGTGGCCTCCAACTCGTACACATATCTGTGAAGCAAAGATGGATAGAAGATAAATAAGTCAACTGCGAAACTAAATTATGCTATTAGCTTAAAAGTCTCCTGTCACAGAAGTTAAATTTGCCTCTGTTTCAGCGATTCTCCATTTCAGGTGGGAGCCGACATTGCGTTTAATTATTCATTGTCCGCGAGAGAGGCGGGTGCATTGATTCTGTCATTAAGCCATGTCTTTCACAGCAAGCATAGTTTTGTTTGGGATTGTGCGTCTTTCATCAGAGTTCTCAGAATTGAGGTACGAATGCCAGCGAAACAAACCAAATATTATTTAAAATTAGGAATGGGAAACCAAGCTAAAATAATACTAGCAAACAGCAGATAGAAAAAACAAGCTGACTTGGTGACTTGATTTTTTAATCTGTTCTTTTACGAATTAAATGAAGCAATTCACTACAAAAAAAAGTGTGGGCAAAATCGAGTCTTAAACAATAGAATTCCACAAAATCTGGAATTTCGAAAAAAATTTTCCCACACAGAATACACTATGGGTTTAAGGTACATGGATTTATGCACTGTATGCAACAGAACTTAGTTTGAAAGTGACCTTATACATTGCTACACTATCGACAATAGACCTTTTTTGCTAGTGAAATTTCGCAACTGTGACTACATATGCAGAAGAGCAGTTTAGGATAGAGTATACAGGACAATTTAAAATTTTATTTTTTGGCGGTACTGCCTTTGTTGTGATAAGATAGTATAGAGTGGACAGGAAGTGAGAAGGGAGACAGAGGGGAGGGCGGGATCAGGAAAAGTCCACGAGCCGGGACTCGAACTCGGGTCGCCCGAAGCGTAACGGCACTATATGGCGACGCGCTGCCCACAAGGCTATCGGCACCGACATGTGCAGTACAATTTGACATTAAAAGCAGCAACAGTTTTGTCATGTTTCACTGCTGCTTGTTAAAAAAAGTCCCTCTGTAGTCAATAACTGTATCCCTTTGAACTCATCTTTGAGCACAAAAATGACATATTTAAACGTTTTTTCCTTGAGAAAAATTTTTCTTTATGCCTTAAAATAGCTTGAATGTAACTCTACACCCTTGCCTCATTTAGTATACGTGATTCTATGAATATGCAGATTAGCCCCACCTCTACTCACTCACACCAGTTCAGAGATCCACTCATTGGCGATCACACGTTGACGTAATTGGTGACGTCAGAAACACCAGTGATTTCAAACCGCGTTTTTGAGTCTTTGGTTCATGCAGTTTTAAGAAGAAAATAGTCAGCAAAGGTGTTGACTGAGAATTTGCACATGGTTTATCTTAAAGTATATTAAAAACACCACATAGACATATAAACAACATTAAAAGCTTGATTTTCACCAATTTCACCACACTATCACTACAAAAAATCCCTAGTTACTGCGACTACCTTTAGTTAGTAACTACAAACAGACGTCATTATCGCAAAATAAACTGTCAGTTTTTAACAAAATTTTTTCAATTTAAAAGACATAATTTTTCAAAGAGGATTTCACCTGAATGAATGAATGAATGAATCTTCAATTAGCCGACTAGTCAGCTGTTGACCCTCATGAAATTTTCTATTTTATTTCTAATACAAATGGAGAAAAGAAAATGCTCAGATGACTATGCCTTCTTGTAATTCTGCTTTTACATTATACTTGATTCATTGGAAAAGTCCCTGCTAGATCGATATGGTGTGATACTATTTAACAGATGACATTGTTAATGCAATGCTGATCAGCCCCTCCACTGTGATCTGTGACAGGCGTGACAGATGCTCTGAACGGACATGCATATAAATAGAAAGGGAAGTGTATGTGTGTGTGTGTGTATGTGCATGTATTAACGCCTGATGTGGGTTATAAAAACACTCTGTGGAAGGCTCTTTTAAGACATACATGACTTCACAAGATAGATTTACCTTTTAAACAGAGATGGGTGTCAGTGCAAAGGTGTGCATTAGCAATGTATGTGGGTCATGTTCAACATTAAATGCTTTTAATTTGCCATAAACTCCATAGCCAGCCATTAATACCGCCACATTAACTATTGTTCCAGCACTATCCCTTTAAAATAGTCACATCAGTTATTATATACTGTGCTCATCATGTGCAATAAAAGCATTAGTGATATTAATCAGAGAACACGTTTAAAACACACTGGAGAACAGCTGTGCATACCGACGCAGGTATTGTGCCGTTGCGTGTATGTTGCATACTTTAAGTCGAATAAACATGATGTGGCGCATCAAACGAGGTGGCAAGCGGCTAACCTGTTTCCCTAGAGGGAGAAAGGTTAATATTTCACTCGTCAGAGAGACTTTCTACGATGGTGAGGTAAGTGACAGCTAATCAACATTGTCATAAATAATCGATGAGCAGTACTGCTGGCAGAACACCCCCCCCCCCCCCAGCACACTGGTTAACTGTTTCCCTCATCAGCCTATAGCCTCTCTGGATAATGAACCGCTCGTCTGCCTTTGTAATGCTCCTTACAGACCTAAATTGGAAGAAGAAAGGGAAAGGGAAGAGCACGGGAGAAGGGAATGCCTTTTGGCAGGTCATCTGGAATTACGGCAAATTAAACGTCATGGCTATCCCCTGCTCTGTTTGAAGCTACAGTATATAAACAAAAGCAGCCGAGGGACAATGAGAGGATGGTCTGGTGACCGAATGACCTGTCCAAACTGTCCAATCAGAAGACACATGGTTTTGACAGTTTAAATCAGTGTGGAAGATATAGATTTGCATGATGAAACAGGTTTAAACACACACTCTCTCGTTCTCTCTTTCTCTCTCTCTCTCTCTCTCTCTATATATATATATATACACGTGAGAGAATGCAGTGAACAATCTACGAATCACTGATTGTAAAGTAATGAAACAAACAGATTTATCCTGTATCTTAAGCAGCTTATGAGAATGAACCACTGCAAATATTTACACAACATATTGCACAAACTAACCAATTATTTTGCACACACAGCGTCCCTGTGTGCATTTTTTTGATTACAGCCAACCAACAGATTTCACAGATGCTAAGACTGGATATATTCATGAATAACGAGGCATTGACAAAACAGCTGAATTTCTACAACATTAAGAAAACTATATTCTCATATTTATTTATGTACATTCTTAAGTATACTGTTTCTGATTATTCAGCACATTCTAATTTTTCATTTTAATTGATTTTATACAATTATTTATATCTTTTAATTACGGTAGCATACCAGGGACGTCAATTTACATAAATTAACATAATTGATTATTGTTTAAATGAATCGATAATCGTTAACCTTAACCTCTTAAATCTGAAGCGGGGGGCGCTACTAAGTTTTCATGTTTCTTAACCACTTGCTTAACCAACACAGACTAGGTCGTTTTAAAGCTAAGAAGGTGGCTTGGCAGTTAAAATAGGGATATGACCATCACTTTAACAAGTGCTTTTAAATTTGCTGACATATTAGAAGTGCTCTATTTTCATAGCATGAAAATACTGCTTTACATGAAAATGTGATCTGTAAAATCACTGTATATAACAGATAGACATCTGTCATATACAGTGGCAAGAAAAAGTATGTGAACCACTTGCAGAATCTGTGAAAATGTGAATAATTTTAATAAAATAAGAGGGATCATACAATATGCATGTTATTTTTTATTTAGTACTGTCCTGAGTAAGATATTTTACATAAAAGATGTTTACATTTAGTTCACAAGACAAAACAATAGTTGAATTTATTAAAATAACCCCATTCATAAGTATGTGAACCATTGATTCTCAATACTGTGTGTGGTTACCTGATGATCCACGACTGTTTTTATGTTTTGTGATGGTTGTTCATGAGTCTCTTGTTTGTCCTGAGCAGTTAAACTGAACTCTGTTCTTCAGAAAAATCCTCCACGTCTTGCAGTAATTTCAGTTTTCAAGCATTTTTTGCATATTTGAATCCTTTCCAGCAGTGACTAAATGATTTTGAGATCCGTCTTTTCACAATGAGGATGGTTGAGGGACTCAAACTCAACTATTAAAACAGGTTCAAACATTCACTGATGCAACACAAGGAAGCACGATGCATTAAGAGCTAAATTCAAATATCAAGGTAAATTGTACCTAATTTTTTTTTCCGGGAAACATGCAAGTATCTTCTGTTGCTTCCGAAGGGCAGTACTAAATGTAAAACAAAGATATTTAAACAAAATAAGAAAAATTGTGACATCTTCATCCTGTTCAAAAGTTTTCACCCCCCGACTCTTAATGCATCGTGTTTCCTTCTGGAGCATCAGTGAATGTTTGAACCTTTTTTAATAGTTGAGTTTGAGTCCCTCAATTGTCCTCAGTGTGAAAAGACAGATCTCAAAATCATACAGTCACTGCTGGAAAGGGTTCAAATATGCAAAAATGCTTGAAAACTGAAGAATCTGCAGGACCTGGAGGAATTTTCTGAAGAACAGAGCTCAGTTTAACTGCTCAGGACAAACAAGAGACTCATGAACAACCATCACAAAACATAAAAACAGTCGTGGATCATCAGGTAACCACACACAGTATTGAGAATCAATGGTTCACATACTTATGAATGGGACCATTGTAATAAATTCAGCTATTTTTTTTGTCTTGTGAACTAAATGCAAACATCTTTTATGTAAAATATCTTACTCAGGACAGTACTAAATAAAAAATAACATGCATTTTGTATGATCTCTCTTATTTTATTAAAAGTATTCACATTTTCAGATTCTGGAAGTGGTTCACATACTTTTTCTTGCCACTGTATCGTTGAAAAGGATCAAATAGCAGAATACAAGCATATTTGTTTCAGTTAGAGACCAAACTATTTGTATTGTATTTGTATGCATGTGTAAATAGTATACACATGATGCTTTTGCTCCATGTTTTGTAACTTTGCAAAACATTAGTAAACCATAATAGATCATATGTGTTTATTTAGGGCAGGTGGTCTTGAACAAAACAAAACATAAGACAATAAGTAGATTACAGAGTGACATGACATACTGCTTGGTTAAAGCTATAGAGTTCAACAGTTCAACAGCGCTGGTTCCGGAAGTATTTTTTTCCATTAATTTTCCCACAGGGATTTAAAAAAAAATCTGCGTTAAAGAGTTATAAGCCATGAACCAAGCCAATTAGCTATGAAGTGAATCATAACATTACAAACTTTGGAAAATTTGAAGCAAAAACGTTTTTGAAAATTGGACAAAATTATATATATATATATATATATATATATATATATATATATATATATATATATATATATATATACAAAAATCAAAAATTTAAAATAAACTTCCCTATGGAGAAAATGAATGGAGTTTTTACTTCCGGAACACGACTATTGCACCCTATAGGACTTCAATCCTATATATAGGATCAAATCGCGTCACAATCATGACGCCGTGGCTGCATCCAAAATCGCATACTTCCCTACTCTATAGTATGCGAAAAACAGTATGTGACAAAAGAAGTATATCCGAATTTACAGTACTCATAAAAGAGTAGACAAAAAGTACGACGAGATTCTGAAGTGTGCATACGATGGACACTTTACTATCCCATGAGGCCACGGGAGAGGATATGTGAATGGCAGTGAAGCGACGTAACTGACGCTGGTAGGTCACATGATAATAACAGCATGGAGGATGTAGTACGTCCTAATTACATTCCAGAATTACAATACAGAACATACTTTTTTAGCAGTCGTGAAGTAATTACTCAGTCTCACTCTCCATCAGCAGTAGAAAAGTTTGGTTTTTGTCCTAACTCGAGCCACAAGGGGAACGTGATCAATGCCACTCTCCAAGCCAACACTGCTGCTCATTAGCTAGCCTCACTGCTTGCTCCTCTTAAAAACTTTTAATGATTTGGTATCAGAGCATCTCTGTTACTGAAGAGCTCTGTTATTGTAGAGTCCCAGGATTCTTTAAGACACACATAGGATTAGATGTCATCGATAATCAAGTGCTAATGGCTTGTTAAAGATGGCTGATAGATAGAACCTGGTGTTGGGCTGAAGGCCAGCGTCTGTGTAGCTCATCTTTCCTCCGTCACCGGTAAAGACGACCACTCCGTCACGCAGCAGCCGATACCGAGAGAGCAGGCCATTGGGTTTGAGCGGCTGGCTCCAGTGAAGCTCCACTGTTGAAGAGTTCACCTGTATATGCCTGGGCACTGCCCACACGTCTAAAGAAGAGAAAACAAAGAGGATAGGCCAGATGAGACAATTATATGTGTGTGTGTGTGTGAGTATATATATATATATATATATATATATATATATATATATATATATAAGAAAAATACGAAAACTCTGATTATGCATTGAATATTAAAAAAAAAAACAACAATAGTTGACTGTGAGATGATGTTACTGTGAGTGTATGTGCATTAACCTGCTGGTGCATCTTCCAGTGTGCGGCCCATAGATGGCTGACTTGCTCCGCAACCAGCTGCAGTGCATGCAACAAGAATGAAGCTGTAATTGGTGTGCGGCTGCAGACCTGCAAAAACAGACATTGCTTTTAAACACCATATGCAACAATCACCTCTTCACGAACATATTTATATGTGCTAATGGATTTTAATAATAAATACAGTTTAATATAATAATAATAATATAATTGCAAAGTATTAAATGTTAATAAAATGTAATATATTTAATACTCAATTATAATGTATTTAATGTATAAAAGTTATATAGTTTTTTTTTAGGTATAGTTTTTTTATAGTATTTAAAAAAATCTATCAACACTTAAATATGAAATTCAGCTGATAATAACAGCTCTTATTAATGTACCTCACATAACAGCAAAAAATACTGGAATTCTTCTGAATGTTTAATGCAATATTACAGCCAATGGTGTGTATATATATATATATATATATATATATATATATATATATATATATATATATATATTTTATATATATTTTTTTTTATCATAATTACTATATATATTTACTACATAATTACTACTTTATATATATATATATATATATATATATATATATATATATATATAAAAAATAGAAATAATTTTATGTAACACCTCATTTAAAATTGAAAAAGACTGGGCTTATATTATTTAATTTAAGCAACAACAACAACAACAAAAAAATCAAAAATACAAAATGTACAAGTAATTCGGTATCTAACACAGCACCTGTGACAAAGATGCAGCCTCAGCAGTCAGAACTCTAAATCTGGTTCTAATCCTGAAGCACTTTAAATCTCACTCTAATCCTGAACTCTGCGCACCCCGTAAAGCCGTGCCTATGTCCGTCAAGCACTGCCTCAACATCTGGAGGAACACATGCACCCGTGCTCCTGTTTGGTATGCCTTACAGCCTCTCTCATTTAACCCAAACACAGATCAATGTTTTCAGAACGTTGAGCTGTGTTTGGGTTAAGTAAAGAATTCTGTTGAGCATACTAAACACAGGGGACAACCGCTGAATATTGCCTTTAAAGCTTCACTTCACACATCGCCATGCAAAACATGTCCAGGTGTGTATTCTAGAAGGGCTAGGTTATTATAGTGTTGAGGGGTAAGTTATTATAGCATTAGGTGTTCAGGGGGGCTGAAAGCATTTGCATGTCGTAAATCCAACCTAGTTTAGAGATCAATCTACTTGGGAAAATAATAGGAAGATTACATTATTCAGAAAAAAAGCTTTGAATGATTAGTCAGAATTAACCTCATGGAGGATAGCTTTAGAAATAATATTAGTAAAAGCATTAACATCCCAATTTATTATTATTATTATTAGGAAACAAGACATTTAATAATTTGACAGATTATTTAATTTTACATTTTTTTTTTTTAACACAGGCAAAACTATTTTTATGGACTCAAACTTGCATTTGAATGCATATGTTGTCTAATATCAAGCAGGAAGTCGTAATTATTAATATACACATATATTATTCCAGAAAACATTGATCCATTCACAATAACCCTCAGTTACATTTTGAATTCCCATACAAACTGAAGGGGGCACTCTTTGCCTGTTAAAGACATATGCACCTTTAATGAAAATGGCAAATAAATACATATATAAATAAACAGGAGCAAAAAAAAATCAATCATTTTAGCTCTAACCCTTCTAAGCACACAAGGGCCCATTTGTAGCACACGGCTAACACAAAGTGAAACAATGCCGTAACTGTCATCCAAATTGCTCAGTACAGCACCGTGAGGAAGTGTGAGGTAATAAATGATATAAAAAGGTATTTTATTGACAAGCTGCCATTTACTGTTTGCATTAGAGAATATGAGAAGATGATAGGTGCTATTCCTGAACGTGCCGACCTGATGAGAAAAGGCCTGCAATGCTTACTCACTTTACCTGCCACACTGATAAAACCTCTAAATAATTAAGTGCCCACTTCCTGTCTACAATTACTTAATGTTTTTTTTTTTTTTTTTTTTTCTGTCTGGAGGGGATTATGAAGCGATCTGTGGGCTCCACGTGTCGGCCAAGCAAGGAGACTACCCCTGATGCCTTTTATAGGATCAGTTTCCTCCCGCTCACGCATAATTTAGGAGGCAGAGGTTCTTCTCTTCTATCAGGACATGGCCAGACCTCTCTGAACCCTGATAAAGCAGCTGCACACGGAAGACTGATAAAGCCAGGTAAAGGGTTTTTTTGAGACTGTGGTGCTGGCTAAAACTAACCAGTGACTTTCTACATTTACATAAGATTTTTGCTTATCATGACATTAAGTCTTTCAAATTTTAATTGTGTAAATGTTACAAGCTGACAAATTTAGAATAATTTTCAGAGCATTACACTTTATGAAAATCTTCAATCAAGATTTAAACTCTAGTGGGAATTAGAATTAAAAAAGCTAGTACTGTATATTAATAAATTATTAATTCATTTACAAATGTCCAATTAAACGCATGGCTTGCAACATAATTTATATAATTGAGAGCAATAATTCCCATCGGTTAATGAAAAGCTATACATATTTTAGATTCTTTGGGGATTTTATACTTAATTTAACAGAAGCTAATTTGCAATGATGAAGTGCATCTTGACTACATGATATGAACTGTTTTATCTCACAGGCATGTAGAATTGTCTTACTCAAATTTGGACAAATAATATTAGTTTTTTTAATATTAGTTTCTTATTTTTTTATGCAATTTGAACAAACATTCAACACTACACTTAATAAAAGCACAATTCACACTGCAAAGTTCCATCATGCAAAAAAAATCAATCAATCACCTTCTTCTGGCCTATTAAAATAAAGAGCATTTGAGGTGTAGTCTATAATCTTAATTATGTGATCTAAAAGTAAAATAAAAATAAAACCTTTTTAAACCTTTTTCTCTCTCACTGCATTTTCCCCAATGTGTTGAAGTCACAGTCAAAACTAATAATGCTTTAATTATTGATGCCTTTCATTTATTTGGTCCATTCATTACAATAACAAAGGGGACAGGAACTGTCTTTGTCACTAGGAGTGCTGTCATATGAAAGGGACGGCTCTCACAGTGTGTGTGTGAACGTGCGCACAGCTCCTGTAGCTACAAAGAGCAGCAAAGAAATGTTTGAACGCGATCTCTTTCAATTCCATGCATCACACACAACTTCAATAAATTTCAGTTTTTGATGGTATGGCTAGTAAACTCACATACGCTCTTAAATATATTGGTTCCAAAAAGCAGCAATTTTAGGTTCCCAAAAGAACCTTTCAGTGAACAGTTCTTAAAAGAACATTTTAAGAACCATTTCTTACTATAAAGAACCTTTTGTGCAATGGAAAGGTTTCAAGGATATTAATGGTTCTTCACAGAACCATAGATGTCAATAAAGAATCTTTATTTTTGTAAAAAAATAGTGCATATAACAAGCACAACGCAACTTACTCCTAAATTAAAGTTTTCGTCTTAATAGTTTCATAGGTAGGCTTCCAAACAGAAAAAAAGCTCAATCTAATCCAGTGACTCTAATGTGGTGTTTAAAGTGGAGGCTTTGTTGCCACAGAGAAAGCAAGCAGGAAGCTTGAGTGCTTTGGTGTGTGTGTGTTTAATCATGTCAAGTGAGAAAAGGCAGGAAGTTTGGAGGTTTTAAGGAGCACTGAGGTGCTTCCCAGCAGCAGTCGGCGCTGGAGCACAGACGCTCAGGCCGCCCGAGCCGGCGCATGGCACAAAACACTGGTAGGATTTACAGCTCCGTGCAGAGGGACATGAAAGTCTCAACGCGGCTTTAGAGCCTTTCCACAAAGGAAACCCCGAGCAAAGGCATTTTGCAGCCTCTGCCAGCGACTGAACGCCATCGCCGCCACCTCACATCCCAGCCAGCGAGTCCGCCTTCGCCTGCCATCACCCCCAGCCAAGTCTTAAACACGCCACACTGCCAGCCAGCCAAATCTGCCATCAGATCCCCTCCCTCCCCACTCACCCCTGGATGATTTGTTTGGTGCGTGCCGTCGCTGCCAACTTCAGGGCCTTCAGAGGAACAGAAAGAACTTGGAAAGCCCCTTACCGCCGCTGCTAGCTGAAATATCTTTGGTCGACAGCGAGTTGCAGAGGAGCTCCAACCATTTGAAGGTCCCCGCTGATTTCAAGCTTATTTACAAAGATGTGGTGCTTCCCAGTGGCCCCTCTGGAGTGCACAGACAGACAGCCTGTGGCTGAGCACTGCTGAAAGCAGGGAGGGAGGTCTGAGCTCGTGTTCGGAGAGAAAAACTGAGAACTACACGCCAGGAGATTCCTCACAAAGAACAGCAGCTGAGATGTTACGTTTGCTTTCAGTACGACTGAGGTATTTAAACTACGCAGACTGCACAGTCAACAGTCTCAAAATGCAAAAAAAGTACAATACATTCAAATAAATGAGGCTGATTTTCTTCTTGACGTCAGGAAGTGAGGATGTCATTGTCTCCGGCGTTATGGGACGTTAGCATTCCCAGAGTCAGCCATCTCTCAGAGGAGCGGCTCCCTGCATGAGATTCATTCAGATTAATCCTGACTGGAAAGAGATCAGATGCTCCTCAAAACGATGTGCCCGACTCAGGTTTGATAATCATGTCAGTGATAGTGTCGACAGGCTGGAGCGAGAAACATTCTTTCTTTTTCTCTCCGCATGAATTATGCGTTTCATATTGGTCCGTAGAGACAGACACTTACAACGCGCATATGTGCTGTTTGAATAGGAGCCTATTCAAAAAGATGATTTATAAGTAAAAAAAACAAAAACATATTCCACTAAGACAACAAACAAATAAATACATAATATTATTAGTATTATTACTGCCAATTGATTACACACTTTAACTGAATTTATTACAATATCTACCAATTATAATTATTATTTTAACAGCAGTTGCCTGTATCAATATGTGCTGAGAAAAGCTTCCAAACATTACATTACCGTTACAGACATTATAAAAAGCGGCTGCATTTTAAGACATTGTGTACAAAATAACATGAAAAAATAAAAAATATATATTATTGCTTCCACTTGATTATAAATTTTTAATTGAATTTAATTACATTATATACTGATTTTAATAATTACATTAATAGCAATTACATGTTATTAATATTTGCTGACAAAAGCCTCTAAACATTATAATTAGTGGCTGCTTTAAGACAACGGGCACAACAATGTAAAAGAAAATCGAACAACAACAATAATAACAAAAATAACTTTTAGTAAAAACAAAATAACCACAAGTGATACTGCTCAGAGGAAAATGTAAATCTTCCTTGGAAGGATATTTGTGAGCACTTAATCTAAATCCCTTTCTCTGTGTGTGCTGGCTGTTGTGCAGCTGTCCATTGCCATGTGCTGGGCTGTGCCGAGTCGGGCGGCACTGAAAGTGGGAGTGCGCCTTGCGCGTACCCTTGCGGTGGTGACGGATGGCTCAGGGCCAGGAACACTGCTCCTCTCCCAGGCAGATAAAAGAAGCCCCACAAATCAGCGGAGGCCTCAGGAGTGATGGGCAGGCCGGCTGCTCATTGCGGGAATCAGGTGTAAATTCAGTCATTAGATTGCTTCCAGAAACAGCATGCATAAATAAAGGCAGGGCACGTGGAGGAGACACGGCGGATTCTCGCTCTCTTACTCTCTCTGCCGCTGCCGTCAGGGCCAGCATGGGGCAGCGTGTGGGGGGCGGCTGCTCTCCGCTGCTAAACTGATTCATCACTCGCCCTCTGACTTTCCTCTTTATTTCTCGCTCTCATTTAGTACTTTCCTTATGTTAAAGTTCAACAAAATCATGAATTGTTGCAGCTTAATAGTTTATAGGTATTTGATACAAACTTTTCTAAATCTGTTTTACAGTTCAAAATATATTCAGAGGTACTTAATCCGCTAAGTAAAAAAGCTTTGTGGACTGTAATTAGACAGACATCTGGGAAACAAAAGGCAGTGATATTTATGATTCACCACATGAAATGTTTAAATGTATTTGAAACAAATCATTAAAAAAAGAATATAATATAGAATATTTTTTAAGAATATTAAAACATATATAATTAAAACTATAGGTCATTAAAATCTATAGCAAGAACTATTGTATACATAAAAATGAATTACTCAAGTCTGCAGTGTCACATGATCCTTCAGAAATCATTTGAATATGCTGATTATTATTATTATTATAAATAATGTTGAAAACAGTTGTGGTGCTTAATATTTTTGTGGAAACCATGATACATTTTTTTTTAGGATTCTATGATCCTAATGAATGGAGTTTAAAAGAACAGCATTTATTTGACATTTTTGTAATTACTTAAAACTCTTTACTGCCACCTTTGATCATATAATGTGCCCTTTGTGAATATTTATTTCTTAAAAATAAATAAATAGAGATCAACCGATGTTGACTTTTTATGACCAATACCGATACTGATTATTTGCATGTTTATGTGCCCGATAACAAATATACAATAGCGATATTTATTATTTCGGTTTCTGACAGCACTGAACTGAATAAAACTGTTTTTAATACTTTTTTTTTTCTATACTGTAATTTCTGTAATTTCACTCCCTCCTTGCACACATAACAAAATACACTTCTACATAAATAAATAAAGGGGTTTGAAAGAGTGCAAAAAATAAAAAAGTGCACTACTACTAAAATCTCTTTAAATAAAAGCTAATACAGCATGTAAAATATAGTATGTACAAATACAGCATGTAAAAATAACAAATGAAAAAACAGCCTGAATAAATAAAATAATTAAAACATATATAGCTACTTTAGTGTAGCTTAGTACTCCTAGTACTCTTTTTATTTATAACAACAGCAGTAATATTAAGAGTAGGCAAAACACATTCATAAAGTATAATGTTTTCAAATGGAGAACATAAATGATAGGCGAGTCTATCAACTTTGCATGAATAAGCATTTGTTTTAAACTACAGTTTTAAAAGGTTTATGTGTTGTTTAATAGACTAAAGAGTGAAGAGAATGGAATACGCTGGAATTTTTGCTGGAATACACATACATTACGCATACATTAGTTGGGAAACTCATTATCAGATAAATAAACAAAACAACAAAAACATCATCGCAATGATCTCATCTGGCATGTTATCAGAATTATTAATAATGTTTTTGTCAGTCTAGATTATACAATACCTCCTGACAGAGTGCTGTTTATATCTATGCGTTTACACAGAACTTCTCTCGCTGAGATAATTGATCTCCACATAGCTGTAATTATTTAGATGATCATTAGCGAAATAAAGGTTATATAGCAAATGTTAATGTAATTTAGGGAGTTGCTAAATAAATTCAGCAGTTTTATTTCAAACGTGCACTCATTCATCTTGACGGATCCGTGACCAGTTTATCTAAATTTTTTATTTATTTTTATTTTTAAGTTTAAACTACATATCAAGCACGTAACATATCTCATTTGTGCACTAATGGCTCTTATGTTAAATAAAGTTTACTAATTCAGGGAGGCAAGTTATGTTACCTTCGAACACCGTTGTTGACTCATTTCCCTTCAGACACAGTGCTTTAATGGTGGTTTAGCGTGCAATTCTCAAAACAGCCACAAAATCGGTGAAGCCAATTGTGAAAAAAAGTTTACATATTGGGAAAAATATTGGTAAAACCGATTATCGGTCGATTACTAAAAATAAAAAATCTTACTGATCCCAAAATGAAAGGTAGTGCATATGTGATACCTGTGACATTGTAAGCCATCTCCCCCTCTGTTTCCGTGTGGATAACTCCAACGCCACTCTGATTGATGCGGTACTCCCGGATGATACCGTTCGGTTTGGCTGGAGCCACCCAGCTGATCTTTAATGCCCTGGGCCCCAGTGCGCTCACCATGGGAGCGGCGATTCCCTCTGGCTCCCCCTGGACAGTCACTGCCACAACCTGCACACACACCAAAAAGAATTACAGAGCAATTTGCCCTAATGGAGGCTTGGATATCCTGCTCTAATAGAATGTCACTAGTGGTTTCAACTCTTGTCTTTAGGAGTGGCAGACTATTAGGAAAGGGCCGTGAGAGGTGGTTAAGGTGTTTTTTTTTTTTGGCTACGTGTAGGCTGGCCCTGCGCTGGCCTGATGTGCTTGTGAGCCTGCAGAGTGTCCACAAAGATTAAATCAGGTTCCTCATTCCCACCGACAGAGCTGGCTGAGCAGGGTCCCGCTGAACGACAACAGGGTGCCCCGTGGTAATTGCTCCCCTTGTATTAGGTCGGACAATAATTGCAACTGTTTGGGCAATGCTTGCAGGTGTACAAGTTAATCCTGCTCCACTTAAAAACGATCGTGCGAGGAGGAAGAAGAAAGAAGTAGTGGATCATTGGTGGCCAATTGGTGTGCTGGGCAAGACCCCGAAGGTGTACCGAAAGAAAAATGGACCTAATGCTACTCTGGGAGGTTCTTTTTATTTTGCCTCCAGCAGATCTGTGTGGTTATTGATAATCGGATCCTAAATTAGACATAAAAAGAGAAGATAGACAGGTTAATTTGCTCTTTCATCAGCTGAGCCGCTGATAGCTATTACAAGGAGACAACAATTATGGCAGGAAGTCAGCTGTTGCTCTGCTTCCATTAGCTTGCCATTAGAAATATCCTGTTTACTCTGCACTAGCGACATTGGCATTAAAGGGGGAGTGCGACTCCTGCAATAATTTACAAGCATTTTGTAGATCTTCAGCACAATGCTTGTAAATATTTGAGGTAAGACTGTAAAGGTGAAGGACAATAGGAAAACATGGAGTGACTAAACTGTATGTACACCAATTTTTTCCACTTGAACAGTACCTTTTTTTACAAACATGTTTAAAGTTCTTTCTCCAAAAGTGTCCCTTTAAGTGTTTATTAAACAAACATTGAACTAATGTTACACTATTAAGTAAATGTTGCCGTGTCCGGTCAGAGCATCCCTACCGGCCCGACACAGCAACATTATCTAAATAAATAGCATTAGTTTGGGGCAGGACTGTGTATTTGGCCAACCAATGGCTGGTTGTGTTCGGGAAACCCGTTTGGAAACAGTCATTGTTGCAATTCCATTTGGTACCACTAGTGGCAATTAAATTACACACATCATTGTTATGTTGCACTCGATTTTCTGCCTATTAGGACTAAGATTAGAGGTAGATGAGAAATAGACTCACATTTGAGCTGTCTGTGCAGCCGGCAGAAGTACAGGCTCTGAGCTGGTACATGTATTCCTGAAAAGGTCGGATTCCTCCCGCATCTGTGAAGCTATGATCGGTGCCACGGTAGCGCTCCTGTCCATCACGCAGGATCACATAGTGACTTATCTCACCTATCATAGTACATAAAAACACGCAGGGTCAAAAAATGGCTTCAACACCAATTCCACTCAGTGCAGCAGTGAAACCAGTGAACTAACTTTCAAATCACAACAGATTGGTGGCAAGCCGTTTGATTAGCACACAGAGTGAAGTCCTAATGAGCAATCAGCATGTTTCTTTACATATTAAGTGGCACAGAAGTTCCCTAAAATGAAGCTTGTTATTCTCACTTAGTGTTTATGCGCATGTGAATTTTTTTCTTCATAAATTATTCTGCCGAGCTATGCAGATTACGCTTAATAACAGGCAGGTCTTCAGAGGAGAGATGATAAAACAATCAGCTAGTTCCACTCTGTCTGAGTCGTATCATTACAGCCTGAAGAAAAAGACTGCCTTCCAGTTTGTTGGGGAAATGCGAGTAAATCTTCTGAGAGTCACGACTTCAGGCGTGGATTACCCAAACTGATTCACTCCGTGATTAATCATTTACATAACCAAACCTTCTACTGAATAAACATATGACAATATTACCATGAGAGCAAAAAAAACTGCATTGCTGTGGCATTTGGCAAAAAAAAAAATAAAGAGATGTGCTCTGATTTGAAGGAAAAAAGAAATCAAACTTTAAAGGATTATTAATTCAAAAAGTTTGAAACTATAAAGACATTACATTTCCAGAAGTTCAGTCTCAACCTATCATTCCTGACAATGAAATATGCAATGTGAATTTTAGTTATTTATTATACATTGCCAAGCTGGAAGCAATAACATTTAAAAAGGAAGAAACAATTTATCCTAAATAGTCCAAAACTGTTGCTTTGTCCACTATACATACATAAATCAATGAATTTAGATATACCCTTATATATATATTTATATATATATATATATATATATATATATATATATATAAGATATTTAATGTGTACAATTCTTAATTGTATTCTTAATACAATTCTTAGCAAACAATTCACTTGATATTTCTAATATTATAATTATTGATATTTTAAAATATTAAGTCACCAGATTGGTTTTATCAGGACCCCATATCATTCTCATAAATTAATTTATATATTACATTATATTGTAAATAAAATATATATTTAAAAAAATTAAAATATATATATCACTGGATTGGTTTTCACTCGGCTATAGAGGGATGTAATAAAAGTCAACACCACCTTTTCAAAATAATTACCATTGGGTTTTTTTGGCGCTGACCATTCAAGCTGGATGATGTCATCACGCAGGCCCACATGGCTCCAGTGAGGTGGAGACACATCCCAGGGAACATCTTCTTTAGTAGTGACACGAGAAGAGGGACTGAACCCACGGCCAAAGCTGTTCCAGGCACCAATTCTATACTCATAACTGGTGTAAGGGTCCAGTTCAGTGTCTGAAATGACCAGTGTTGGGCACGTTACTTTAAAAATGTAATTAGTTATAGTTACTAGTTACTTCTCACAAATAGTAACTGAGTTACATCATTATAAAAGTAACTAATTACCAGGGAAAGTAACTATTGCGTTACTTTTAAAAAAAAATCAAATATGTCAAATAACTTGGATGACCCATTTTAAATATAAGTCTAAAAATAAATTATGCTTGATCCGACTCATGACTCATAATCTGCTCTTGCTCACAACATGAAATTTCTCTGTACTGTACTACGTATTGTAGCCATTAAAGAAAATGTAGTTTCATATTTATGCTTAAATAGGCCTATGTTATGTTTTAAATTCATCTATTTGATTATGAAAAGTGAACAGCATTAGTAAGATAGAATACATCATAAGATGCGCAATATATCGGGAGACATGAACTGGTTCAGACATGATTTTTACCACTTCATTAAGTTTTGTTTTGTAGAAAGCCTTTCTTTAAAGTGAATTTCATTTTGTAAAAATTGTATCTTAATTTTAATCAATGTTTCATCAACCAATTGCCTGGATTTAATAAATAAGAAGCAAATATAGCAGACAATATAATCATGACATGGAGGCGCCGGCGCGTTCACTTGCACGTGAACTGGAGCGCTTTATGTGTCCGCTTCAGTTCTATATAGCCTATATTAAACGCTCATTATTATGGTTTATTCTCTCCAGTATTTAAGAAATTAAATTAATATAAATGTGATTAGTCAACTAATGGCTTAAATGAACAACTACTAGTCGACTAGAAAAAACTTATTTCACATATTTCACATATATCCAGCATGTCACAAAGGGTATTCTGGTTTGAGCTCGCACTCCACTCGCATGATCTGACACAGATACACACACACACACACACACACACACACACACACACACACACACACACACACACACACACACACACACACAGAGCATCGTACATTATTATCAGTTTAAAATTAAATTGACTAAACTGTACTATTTCTTTACAACAAAATGCTTTGCAGGTATATCATCTCTAGTCACACACCAATCATCATCAGTTAGCATGTGTCCCACCCCAACACACACCAGAAAAAATACTTTGCAGGTCCTATGGCTGAGAGAGAGTTTACTCGGATAAAAACTGCTTCAGTGAGCTCAATTATAGTAACATGGCATTTTTTGTCACTAACCGTAACGGCATTGTAACGGGGAAAAAGTCATTTGTTTGATTACTATTTACCGAAAAAAGTAACGCCGTTAGTAACGCCGTTTATTTATAATGCCGTATTCCCATCACTGGAAATTACACACCAGAGAACACAGAGTCACATAAACACACCTATTCCTCAGAACTCCCCTGAAACCTTGTTCTCGACAGCATCACAGGAGAGTCTCTAAAGTGTCTCAGTCTTCACACTAAAACAAGGCTAAAGTTTAAAGAGTAGCCAGGGACACTTTACTGTAAAGCTTTGTGTTATCAATACAGCGATTTGTTGTATATGTGTGTTTGGGGAGTCACGGGTGTAAATCTCTGAGATGGGTTTCATCAGACAGGCAGAGGCACTTCTATGAGTGACAGGATGACAAAATACCCTTCTCAGAGGACAAGACACACACTGTAAAAAATATTTTCAATACTTGTTATCACAACATTTTTTCTTTTGTCAAATCAACTTAAGATAATTAATGTGGTTCAGATAAGATCATATTTTGAGTTTCTGTTGATTATACCAATCGCCTTGATTGTATTAACTCAAATTTTTAATTTCAATGACATTTTTAGGCAACAAGCTAACTTACTTTTTAAAGTTAAACCAACAATTCTTTTTTACAGTGCAGTCTCACAACAAATTAACAAAGTTAACCAAGCAGACGTATTTACAAAAAAAGAAAAAAAGAAAAGAAAATCACGTGTAAAATTTAAAATGATTTTTTATGTAATTTTATATCATTTTTAAAAGTAAAATTATGTTAAATTATGTGCATTTGCTTGTACATTAAACGATACCAATTTACTATTTTCTTTTCTTTTGAAAATAAAAACAGTTAATATAATAGTAGTAGTAATAATAATAGTAATAATTCATGAAAAAGGTTCATTTAAATTTTAATTGAAAACATGAAATAGAATTTGCAACCCTTACTTATGTAATTTTAAGATTTTCAAAAGAAAAAAAGTAGAGCGAATTGTTTGGATTGTAAAAAGTGGGTGTTTCATATGGAGCAATTTCACAAAACCCTAAAAAGGCCTCAAGGGTGTTTGCAACCCAAAGTCAGGAGGAAGTGGAATCGTTCATATTTGTGTGGCTGGCAAATCAACTCTTGGGCAGCATTTGTCCGAGAGCACTCAGTGTCATCTTTCTCCGGGGTGCGCGTATGGGGGCGTGAGAAACATCTGGAGGAGTGCAGGGCCACGACAGGTTTATACGCTTCTGCCCAGATGGTGGCACAGCGCTGACTAGAATCACTCTCCTCGTGCCAGCCAGCCCCCTCAACTCCTGCATTAGTCTTGATTAAACAGACGTAACTAACCAAATAAATAACACCTCAGATGAGGTTGAGCCAGAACGAGGGGCCAGCAGTTCCCCTGAAAACATTAATAAGTGTGCAAGTCAAGGGGGCGCTCTAAACGCCTATCTTAAAGTTTTAATGATGAGTTTGAAATTGCAGGTGAGATTTATGACTCATGACAATTAATACACAGTAAAGCATCTGTTCTTGTGAACACATGAAATGTACAGATGTTTACAGTGTGAGGAACATCCCCAAAATGACTGACGCTTTCCTTTGTGTGTGTGTGTGTGTGCCATTCAGTTTGATGTCTTTACATAAAAGAGCATGTTGGGCATATACTATTTCTTGTTTATTGGACACATTTGGCTCTCGTTTGCAGGTTTGTTGCTTAAATTCACAGGGCTCAGGAAAAAAAAAAATGTTACAATTGGGCTTTCTCTCCCCTGAGCCCAAGAAGAACCCCCTTTACCCCTTCCTCTTGACGATAACCCTGCTTCTATATAAATTCATATTATTATGTGACACACATATTCATAATTTCTAGCTGTCAAACGATTAATCGCGATTAATCGCACCCAAAATAAAAGTTTGTTTATATATTAAATGTGTGTGTACTGGGTATAATATATATATAAATATTTTATATATAAATATAATATATTTTTGTTAAATATATACATGCATGTGTGTGTATTTATATATACATAATAAATATACCCAATACACACACATTTAGTATGTAAACACAAACTTTTGGATATGATTAATTGTGATTAATCATGATTAATCATTTGACAGCACTAAAATTTTTCAAAAACAGAAGAGGGTATGCACATATAATTGACTTATTTTATTATGCAATTTATTTTGCATGTTTGTATATTATTTTATTTATCCGTGCTTTCCTTTTCTTTTAGCCATCACTTGCCGCTGATGTGAAAAATATGACTAAAAATGATGAAAAAAGAGAGTGTATGATTTGACAGAGCGCAGTTATTCTATTATTCCAGTTCGGTGTTTCTTTTAGTATTATTTATATATTATTATAGTTTAAACAATAACAACATTGTCCCAATTTTGCATATTTTTTTAAATAAAAGCATGAAAAAACAATTATTGTGGGTAAATTGACAAACATTGTTGACTTGTTTACCTATGAAACTGTATTGGTTTGCCCCTCCACTGTATATCAGCTCCTCCGAGGATGGACAGAGCTGGCTGTGGGCGGGAGCAGAAGGAGCTTCTGTCGGGGTGGCGGCAGTAGCAGAGGGAGATGAAACGTGTGCGGGGAACGTCTCGCTCGGTACCCATGTACAGATGGACTGCGCCGGGTTAAAATCACACAAGCCGCAGAAAGCTCCCGCGGCCGCCGACACAGGACACACCGTACTGGGGCGGCATTTCTCCTAAAGGACACATATGCACACATACTCTCATTAGTGACAATAGTCATCAGACAACTGTTGTGTGTCAAAGTACCCCTGCCAGCGGGTGTGTATGGAGTCCTCTGTCTCAATAAATAGCATGGATGCCCCTTAATGACATAATTACAAGTTAATGACCGCCATCCCAGTTTTCTTTTCTTGGTCTCTTTCTTTTCCTCACGAGCTCAAGCTGGGTGCACGATGAGCTTGTGTTACAGCGAGCAAATCTGATTAATGAAGTGTGACTGTGAGTGCCTACTTCCTGAGGAGAGGAGCAGATACATCACTGCTCTGTGCCTCATTTTTCCAACCTCCACTTTAGACCATGGCAGCTTGAGTTTAAAACTCAACTACTTTACTAAAACACCTATCCAGTAACGCCCGTTAACACTACTAATTCATCGGTGCTAAATCTATTCGCTAATTACAAAAAAGATTTCCACATGACAGTCTTTTCACAGTCTTTCTCACAGTCTGTTTGCTGATATTCTGATCTACATTAAACAGAAATTATCTCTCTCGATCAGACAGCTCTAATTTGATTGGCTGGCTTTATGCACTAAAAAAAAAAAGGATAATCAAAGTTGAGTTTACTGAATGTCTACAATGAATGTTTTTGAGGGTTAAATAATCAATGGATTTGCAAAGGTTAGTGGTTAGTGGCATCATAGTTTGGTTTGAAACACTTTTGTAGTAAGTTAACTAGATATCCATGACCAGAATTTTGTATTTTGTTTCAGTTAAATCATAAGATTCTACTATTTTTGATGGACAGATTTAAAAGACTTGATACTAACTTTTATGCTATTTTTTTTGTTTTGTTTTCTGTTCTCATTTAACTTAAAATACATTTAAAGTTAGAACATTTTAAATGTACACAAATTGCAACTACATCATTAGAAATGTGTAATTCCAAAAATACTAAAACTGCCTGTGTAAGTTTCAGTATGATATTAAAGTATATTTTAATTTACCACAAATGCTTGTCTGTACATTGAACAGTACAGAAACATTTTTAAAAGAGATTAGAATTATAAATTTGCATAAAAAGATGTACTTAAGTCAAAAAAGCACTCTTAAATTCAACTAACTATATTTCATATAAATTTAAACTACAATACATTTTCATTTAATTGCAATTTGCATACACTTAAGTGTCCGAAAATGTTACATTCAGTTCACACTTAAGTATATTTTTATACACCCCAAAGTAGGTTGGAAATTAAAAATCAGACACATAATTACTAGAGGCTACAGTAATTTGTAAATTAAACAATAGTTGAGTTAGATAAAACTAAATAAAACAACCCAATCGCTGGGTTTGTCCATTTTCAACCCAACTTGGGTTGTTTTTAACCCAGCTTTTTTATAGTGTGCATAACTTTTTAAAAGCATGCAAGAGAACTTTTTTTTACAAGGGCTGATTTGAATATATTTCAAATTTCACTCTATTGCAGTGACATAAAGTAATTTAGATAAACCTGCCCCTATATATCACATAAAAACAGTTTATCAGTCAGGTGGTCTAAGTGGGCGGATCTTAACTGCAGTATGGACCAGACATTTAGTCAAGGTCTCTCCATAATCTGTTTTGGCAAATTATGGCAAAGCATTGCCTTAATCTGAGTTTGAGAAACTGGCGTGTCACTACAGAACAGCTTGAGGGCAAAGTCTTCACTAAGTCTTCATCCTGAAGAACTATTGCTGAACGAACATACAGTGAATATGTCACTCTGAGTGAAAGTGTTAATTACCAGGATGAGGATGCTGGCCGGGGCTCTGTCAGCACACACAGATGTGAACGGATTGAAGCCCACTCCATTACAACACTCCTCCTCCTGATCAATCACATCTGACCAGCAGCACTTCAGCGACGCCGTCCTGTTCTCCACTACGTGGACTTTAGGCTCACCGCTAGGACCTGTGCAGCACCAGGAAGTGGATGTGTTGATGTAGTGCTCTCCACAGCAGCTGAATCCTATGTGAAACAAATTTATATACATGTAAGAGGTTGACACAAATTAGGGCTTTTCACTCTTAAATAGTTAACCCTGGTTTATTTTAAACCAAGGCTAAACAGAATCATAGGTTATCTTGCTTCATGTTTCACACTACTCATAATTTTCCAGGGTTAACAATCAACCCTGGGTATTCATAAGCTGACGTTTCACACTGTACATTCCTAAACTGTGGGTTATCGTTCTTATTTGCATATTGTCAGTGTCACCAGTGGTGGACAGTAATGAAGTATTTTTACTTTGTTACTGTACTTAAGTACATTTTTTTTTTTTTACAAGTACTTTATCTGAGTATTTTGATTTTGGAAACTTTAACTTTTATGTCACTACATTCCAAAGAATAATATCATACTTTTTACTCCACTAAATTTCATAAAAACATGTCGTTCTTTGTTATTTTGAACTGAAGAAACCCTCACCCACTCCAAGACACGATAGTGGTGTCCGATTTGTGAATGAGATGATTCTTTTCAATGTACCTAAAAATTGGTTCGCAAATGGTTGTGAATTGGATAGATCCGATTGCATCTGTGCTCGAGTAAAAAACTCACTGATTCAAATGATCCGGTCAGAGCGAGTCTCCAGTTTTATACAAACGATTCATTTGTGAATTGGACAGATTCGATTGCATCTGTTCTCAAGTCAACAACTAACTGATTCAAATGATCCGGTCAGAGCAAGTCTCTAGTTTCATTCAAAATGAGCCAAGAACGAAAGTCTTCAGAGCTTGAGTGGACGTTCGACTGATGGTGCAAAAAGTAAGTTACAAATGCCAAATTTTAGGATTTATTAATGTAAATTAAAATCATACTTAAGTCACGACTGTCAGTTGTTTGTTAAAAGCGGTGTTTAACCCGGGGTTAAGCACAGTGTGATATGCCCTTCTGTATTGACTTTTTTTTTTTTTTTATTAGGCAAGAGAACCTTAATCATGTTAAGATTTGAGAATTTCGATTTGAAGAAGAAACATTGTTTGAATGGCACTTGGAAGTTTATCCACAACTTCACTCTACATCTGTGTCATTAATTATTTGGACTGGCAATCTCAAAACTATACCAAAACAAAACAAATAATGCATCTGAATTCTTTTCAGACACATAAACATGACTTCAGTCAGCACATTTTTTGAACCATGAATATACACGCATTACAGCTCACTGGACATCTCCAGGCGACGTCAAAGAGCTGCATGTGCAGCTGACATGTAAAAGATGCAGACGGCCGTGCTGCATGAGGAATCAACTTCACCTGGCAACGTGGCCACTGTCTCCTCCCATCAGCCATCAGCGCTCAGCACCCACATCTGCATCCTCTCCTATTACCTCTAAAAGCATCACCGTGTTCTCAGAGGCATGACTCAACATACACGCACCGGCCCCGCAAATACAGCTGTGTTTGAGGAGGGTGAAAATACTTACTGCATTACACTACCGCTCAAAAGTTTAGGGTGGGTACATTTTTTTGTTTAAAGAAATTAATAATTTTATTCAGCAAGGATGCATTGAATTAATCAAAACTGGCAGTAAAGAAATTTATGTTACAAACGATTTCTACTTCAAACGAATGCTGTTCTTTTGAACTTTCTGTTCAACAAATAATCCTGAAAAAACGTATCACTGTTTCAACAAAAAATTAAGCAGCACAACTAGATAATGATATGAAATGGTTCTTTGAAAATTCCGCTTAAAATACTTGCATTAATGTGTATAAAATTGTATTTTCAGGCATATATCATCTACTGGAATAAGGACCAAGATGGTGAAACTGCTGTATGATTTGCAGTAGGGATTGTGGCAGAGGGACGAAAGAATAGAATTTTCCGAAAAGCAGTTTAATATTCTTCTAACAGGAAGTGACTCCTGGTTTATTTCCTTGGGTAAACCATCACTACTATAATTACCATCAACCCCCAGTATGATAAATTGCTAATTGTTTAATACCCTAATCAGCGTTCATTCTTTGCACAGATAAACTGTGACAGCACCATTAATTTAAATAGTAATTTCACTTAACGGCCAAAACGGCGCAGCAGATTTTTATGCAACGTTTTCTAGGGGCCGCATCCATCACAGCTCTGCAGTGACATAAAGATGTCTGACGTGCTCTAACTCACTTAGGGACAGCAGATGTTGCAGCGCTGCATTTGGTGGCAATTCCCAGGGTGCATTACTTCAGCTCCAATGACTTGCAAATAAACAGCTCAACAATTTTTCCAAAATAGCTCTGCCATCCCGTCCCATCCCTGCCCCGCTGCATTTTTCATGATATTTCATTTAAAGACCGGTGAACTTCGACACCCTGACCTCTTGACTGGGGATGTCCCTCTATTTTGTTCTCCGCACTTGACCTTGGCCTGTCAGCTAAAACTATTCATTTTCCTTCATCTCCACCTTTGTCGTGCCATGAAAAGGAACAGGAGGGAACACCACTGCCCCTCTAAATCTGGTGTAGGCACGGCACAAAAACACGAGCACCCTTTTAGCTCACGCTTTGTTTTTTCAAGCACCGCAAAATGATTTAGCTAATCTTCAGATTTATGATGGATTTGCATACATTCATTAGAGTGCGAGTGAACGCAGGCGAGCATAAGGTGCTTAGGCTGTGTGAATTAAGGTTCAATCACTTAATGATAAGTAAATATTTAGCATGCAATGAGCAACTGATAAAAATGTGTGCTGTGGCTTACGCAAGCCTTTGGATATAAAAACTAAAACTTCGAACAAACAAAAGCACTTTTTAAAAAAAAACAAAAAAAAAATGGCTGAGCACATTCAAAGTCATGCTCAGAGAGCAAAAGGACTTTATAGTGCTTTGAATAGTGGACGTTATAATCTTCAAAAAATAGATACATTTCAGAAACTGCTTTTATTTTTACTTTTTTTCCCTTTCAAATTATTATTTGCAAGTATCCTGGTTAAATAAAAGAACAGAACCAAGATATGCTGTTGTTTTAATGTTAGCTATAGTAACAGGACAGTTTTGAGTGTCATTGTTTGTCTGGAGCGCTTGCTTGTATATAGCCGTGTACTGTATGTTCATTTTTTGTTCTTCCTTGTCATTAGTCATCTTAGCTTTATTTTACACAAAGCATTATTTTGCTCCACTTCAGCTATGATAAAGAGACATCCACTCTTGCATTGCATGTTTGTGCATTTTGGGGGCGAAGCATTGAAGGGAGGGGCATGATTGTTTGCAACTCATTGAAATGTAAAAATGCGTTCTGTGTTAACTGTTTATTACTCATAATTTCCTTTTATTCAAACGGTAGTATTAGTAGTTACGTTTTGGCTTAGGGTCAGAATGAGGTCCTCAAAAAACCCCAACACGATTATATTCAAAAGTACCATTTGTTGTGTTTCGGTCATGTGCATTTAAAGTTTTATGATCAAGCTTAAATCTCCCCCTTCAGATCCCCCAAAGAGCAGTGAAAATATTACTGCTGCCCAAGCACTTTCTGTCACATGCAACCGCGGCCAATGGATGAAACGAAGAAAGTCAGTTTAATGTGCTGTCCCTTTCACCTCTCCCTCAGGAACACCTGGAATAAATAAATGAATAAAACCAATGTTACTCGCGTATGGAGCAGAAACAATGTAACCTTGGCGTCTGTTTTCAGGGCTTCCTGCTTAGGTTTCACCAGAGCTGGAAAGCTTTTCTAATATTAACATCTTAAAGTCCTAAAGCTCTTTCCTCATCATAACCCTTTTTTTTCCCCAGTGATAATCCACTGACCTTTTTCTCTTTTTTTATAATGTCTCTCAGCCATCTCTCTTTCTACAGTATTTCTTCAAATCTCCCTCTTCCTACGCCCCTACTCCTGATTGTTGTGGGGCTCAGTCCAATCCACTTTTTAAAAGCATTTCTCAAAACTTGCTTACTGCAACTTTAGTTAGCAATTTACAATTTTTACAGCATTGATTAATTGTTGTTAATGTTAGTTTATCCATATATTAAGTGCACAGGAGCATTTGTACATTAAAATATAATCATTGTCTGCATTTTGCAAACCAGTGATTTTTGTGTATAAATTAACATTATAGATTAATAAATGCTGCAAGAATGTATTGCAATTTAACTAAAACATGACCTAATTTTAATGTATAAAATCTTAAAAAGTTAACTACTATACAACTAATTACACTTATTAAAGGAAACCTATTATGCCCCTTTTCACAAGTCTCTGGTGCCCACAGAATGTGTCTGGGTTTCAGCTCAAAATACCCCACAGATCATTTATTATAGCTTGTCAAATTTGCCCATATTTGGGTGTGAGCAAATCACGCCATTTTTGTTTGTGGCCCTTTAAATGCTAATGAGCTGCCGGACCCTTTTCCAGAAGAGGGCGGAGCTTTAATAGCTTGTGCCTTGTTCGGATACTCAACAACAACAAAACTGGACTGAAGGGGGCGGAGATTTAACAGCCCATGCTTCGTTCGGATACTCAACAACAACAAAACTGGAGAATCTCACGCAGGCAAAATATCAGAAATAGTCAGTAGCAGTGTTAAGTCTAACATGTTCGAACCGGAGTCAGGCACTGATGGAGAGACTCAGGAAGAAGTTACAACTTTTAGAAAGCAACTGGACATTTCTCAATGGTTAGTTTTTTTTGGTGCTGACATTGTATATCTCATACAGTGAGGAAATTGAAATGGTTTTAGACTGCTGTGGCTCTCTCAGGTCGGTATCTATGCTAATAGGGCAGATCACCAGTCATGGGCGGGGCTTCCCCCTTCTTGTACGTAAGAGTAGGGGGAAATCTGGAACCGCGTGTTTATGATTTATGGGTATTATATAAAAAAAAAAAGGAGTGGGTGGATTTTTACCATTATAGGCACACATCTGTCTTCAAACACCTTATAAAATTTGCATAATAGGTCCCCTTTAAAACAAGTCTAAAACATCAAAACTGTCACCATCAGTGGTCCGACACCACTATTCCCATACTAAATGTACAAAGCATTAGGAATCTGTACTTTGTGATTAGTAGTTGAGCCATGCAAAATGCTTTAATTGCTCAAGGATATTAACTGAGATTATTAGCAGTGAGTAAGGTAAGAAAAGCTATCATCATAACTGTTGAAAGAAAATGGTCTTAATCTGCATGATCTCCAATCCGTCTCAACAAAAAAAGATCCAGGCGTGTGTGTTCGGAATGATTCCCTCTCTGGCATTCATGTCTTGTCATTTGCAAGACAGCTTTGGCAGAACAATATGAGGACATATGAGCCATGATGAAGCGCTCGTGCAGTAACAAATACAACGCAGACACTGACGCATTCAGCCACCGGGATCATTTCCACTTGCAAATGGTCATTGTGTCCTTGAGAACATATTTAATTATTGCACTTTTTTTGACATCGTCACAGCCATTTCCACACCCACTCTTATGATCTCTCTCTCTCACACACACATACAGAGCTCTAAAGCTTTTAACACTTAAATGGTGTAAAATATTCAGATTTAACCTTGACTGTGATACAGGCACTGTGCTTTTAAGCAGAGCTCTGTACATAAGCAGATATTAAAAGATCTCTCTGTATGACACCAAGCTCCAGATGCAAAGAACCCTGTAATCCAAATCTAAACTTTAAACAGGACAGCGGGACATTCGCAGTAATACCCTGTATTACTCCAGGCTATTGTCTAAACTGTTTCCAATGTCTCAAATGGAAAAATTCAGAAGACTGGATTGGCTTTCGACAGTTTAAAGGCTCTCGTAACTGTCAGGAAGGATGATGAAATGTTCCACAGTTCCCCTTCAAACAGATGTCATTGTTTCTGTAACTAGTGTGAAATGTGGGTTATATATCAGGCTATAATTAAGCAACATTGTTAATATTCTGATGATCGTGATGTGCTTTTTATTTGGTCATATTTTCTAAGACTATGTTATTAGACTTGCGAAAAACTGTGTTAGAGTTGGTAAGTTTGATTCAATGGCTGTATTCCAACAATTGTCCACTAAATGAGCAGAAGAATATTTAATCATTTAGATTTTTATGTATTATGTTAATAACAAATATGAATGAATAAATAATATAAAACATACATATTTTTAATTTACTTATTTATTTATTTTATCATAATGTCTATGATGCTATAAAATTTGGTCTAAAAAAGTATTTATATTGTCAACCAAAACTCTGTAATCATCCATCAAAAACCAAACTACTAGAGACTTCGTATGGCACATAATGCAGTTCTAAATTGATGTATTATTTGACTTATTGATCGATTGATTGTTTCTTTAGTGATTTATACACTATGCCCAAAAGGTGACACTGTTAATTTTCTTTTGTAATTTGACTAATGGCAGTTTTTTTGACACTGGTTCAGGGATTGGTTCACAGGCAGCTTTTCAAACAGCTGATGGCTGTCTCGAACAATTCCATCTCCGCTGCGCCGGAGCGCTGCGAGTCCTGACAGTGTAGAGTGTAATGTGTGACAGATCGCACTTTGGGGACCTGGTAATCACATTTCCATTGGCCATCAGCTGGATCTCAGTGGGACATCCTCAGAAAAATGCCTGTGATTCTATTTCCACAATCTGGAGGAGCACGTGCGGCTTAAACACAATGTCACGGCATTTCTGCACAACAGAGTTCAGAAATACAAATGAAATACAGATATATTTTCCTCTGAAAACCCACTCTGGAAGACAGACCTAAAAGTATATTGCATCTAAATTTAAAATATGCATCTATTTAAAATAAATAAAAATTAGTCAACACAATTTCAAAATAAGTCTGCCTTTGTTTGATCAAAATATTACTGTGATATATTTTCTAATGTAATTTGTTCCTGTGATGGCAAAGCTGAATTTTTAGTTGCCATCTGTAATGGTCTGGGTGTTGCAGTATTCAAACGTACGACGAAGGCGATATCTTCAAGAACATTTAAAGGATTAGTTGACTTTCTAATTCAAATTTCCTGATAATTTACTCACCCCCATGTCATCCAAGATGTTCATGTGTTTCTTTCTTCAGTCGAAAAGAAATTAAGGTTTTTGATGAAAACATTCTAAGATTTTTCTCCATATAGTGGACTTCAATGGAGCCCAAATGGTTGAAGGTCAAAATTACAGTTTATAGCGATCCCAGATGAGAAATAATGGTCTTCTAAAGAAATCTAGAGAAATCATCGCTCATTTTTAAAAAAAAATTTCTACATTTTAACCATAAATGCTCATCTTGAACTAGCTCTCTTCTTCTTCTCTATTTGAATTCCAGCAGTGTAGATGCTGCTAAGTGTATTACTGCCCTCCACAGGTCAAAGAACTAAACTAAGCTAACTGAACTAAATTGTCATATACAATATTCTAGTGCAAGTATATAACAATTAGTTCAAACTTTGACCTGTTGACCTGTTGACCTGATCTGGGCAGTAATACACTTAGCAGTGTCTACACTGCTGGAATTCAAATAGAGAAGAAGAAGAAGAGAGCTAGTTCAAGATGAGCATTTATTGTTAAAATTTCTATAATTTATTTTTTTTTTTTTTTAAAGAAAATGAGCGATGATTTCTCTAGATAAGACCCTTATTCCTCATCTGGGATCGTGTAGAGCGCTTTGAAGCTGCACTGAAACTGTAAGTTTGACCTTCAACCATTTGGGCTCCATTGAAGTCCACTATATGGAGAAAAATCCTGGAATGTTTTCATCAAAAACCTTAATTTCTTTTCGACTGAAGAAAGAAAGACATGAACATCTAGGATGACATGGGGGTGAGTAAATTATAAGGAAATTTTAATTTGAAAGTGAACTAGTCCTTTAATGGAGTACAATGAACAAGGAAAATTACCAGGAAAATAACTCACAACACCATGCAACAAAGCTAGACAAGGACTAGACAGAAACTGAGGGCTTATATACAAGGTGAACAGAAGATCTAATGAGACTAATTAATAAGACACAGCTGAACTCAAACACTAATCAAATGAGTAACTAAGGATACAAGTGGCGGGAAACTGAGAACAAAGGAGAACATGTGACCAAAGAAAAACAAACTCATGCATGAACAGAACAGGGAAACAGAACAAAAACAAACTCAAAACATGACAGTACACCCCCTCTCAAAAAGGCGCATCCTTGCGCCGTATAAGATAGTCCAACAGAGGCGGGTGGGCAAGGACTCGGGAGGAGAGTGTGGAACACACAGAAGTCCAAAGGGTGGGAGAGAGGGCACCCTGGAGGCTGACTAGTAGTCTCTTAGGCAAGGACGGGAAGCCTCCAGGGTGGTACCGGTGGTACAGGGGTCCAGGGAGGTGCGGGCAGTTCTTGGGCCCAGGGAGGCGCTGGCAGCTCAGGGGGCCATGGCGGAGCCAGCAGTTCAGGGGTTAACAGATCAAAAGCAAACTCAAAACGTGCCACCATTACTTCAGTTTTCAGTGTCACATAATGCTTCAGAAATTATTCTAATATGGTGATTTTGGTGCTTAAGAAACATTTCTTATAATTATCAATGTAGATAACAGCTGTGCTTTTTTGAGGAAATAATAATACAATTGTGTGATACAATTTTTTAGGACTCTTTAATGAATAGAAAGTTTAAAAGAACATCATTTATTTTTAAATTAAAATATTTTGTAATATTATAAATGATTTTACTGTCACTTTTGAATAAAAACCACAGAATAAAAAATAAAAAAGGTAATTGCGACTTTATCTCAAACACAACTTTTAAAACTCGCAATTCTGACTTATTTTCTCCGAATTGCATGATACAAATTCGCAATTGCTAGTTAGGGATTGTGATATAAAACTGCAATTGCAAGTTATAAAGTCAGAATTGTGTGATATAAACTATATAAGCAGTTCTCAGTCTTTTTTTCCCATCAGAATTGGACTTTATAACTCACAATTCCAAATTTATATCTCACAATTTTAAGAAAAGAAGTCAGAAATGCAAGATTTAAACTCACAATTGTGTGTCGAGTAAATTATCTTGGGTAGCTCTTTATTTTACAGTCCTGTTCCCCAAGTACATACTATGTACTTATTATGGTAATTGCAATAGCTGGGTATAGCTAGGTACGGTACTAACCCTGAACCTACACCTAATCCTAACCTTAACACATGTAGTTACCTTATAATACTTTCTTAGGAAAGTACACTGTAAATACAAAATTCTGTCATGAAACTCTAGATGGCGCACGCTAGGTCCTTTAACTCAACCTGCTCATAATCAAATCATTATCTGATTGGTTCCTGCTGTATTAGTATCCAATGAGCTTGCGTGCTCAACCTTCAAATACTTGGGTAACATTTGCCTTAGCATTGCAACGCGCTTTCAGAAGTACTCCACCTTCCCCAGCTCCACCTGTATAGATCTGTTATGGGTAATTGATGTATGCTATATTGTACAGCAGCAGCATGTCTTATTTGCTCACAGCAGCGTGTCGTGTATGTATTGACAGTAGCAAGTCCCGTACATGCTCTGCAGCAGCAGCAGCATAGCTGATCTATTCCACCAAGACCTAACATATCAACATTGTCATACCCATTACCATACTAAATACTCCTAGAGCTGTCATGACAAAAGTACACACAAGTGCACGTACAGTACACTTACTGTAAAATAAAGTGCAACCTTATCTTGTTTGGTCCCCAGTGTTTCCCTGTGTATTTATAGCCCTGTGTTTGTTTCATTCTTTGTCAGATCTCGTCTTTAAAAATTGGTTGTTCTGTTTCCTGCATTTTAGTTGTTTATTTTGCTGTTGCTGGCATTTTATAAGAAAAATTAGACATGCAAAGCCATGCATTACAGTGCATGTCATAAAATACAGTTGAATGTAACAACACCCCTTAACTGTGGTAATCCCTGTAACACCTGGTCTCACATATCATCATCATCATCGTCATTAAAAAATAAGCAAAATATGCAGCTACTCTATATCCCTAACAAAGCTAATTAAACACCCATAAAGCTTTCACCAAATACATGTTTGTCTATAGTACACTGCAAGTCTGATTCACATTGCTGCATCCTCAGCCAATTGAAGAGGATATCAGCTCATGACATACGCCGTGTTATCTGTCCATTAGCTTATATTTGCAGAGACACTCACCGCTGGTAAAGGAGACAGAACCTTGAGGGAGTTGGGGTGTCTTTATCAAGGTTAAGTAGCTCATTCAATAATAGAGCAGGCTGACAGAGTCAGGAGCCAGCGTGGAGCTCGCGGCGTGAGCCCCCAGCATCGCGCACCAGCGGTGTGGCTACCAGGCAAATGGCCTTTAGTTATCCTAACGGTACTATCCATCATAACATATGCTCTCCCCAGGATGCTCTCTTTAATGAGCGATGACTTCTTCATCTGCCTTATTTCAGTAAGATGAACCAAAGGAAGAGAAAATCAAGCGAGGTAATGTGAGCGAGCACTGTGGTGTGCAGTGTTTTAATCTAGAGAAAAATGCTAGTTTCTGAAATAACTCCAGGTATGTAGTAAAATAAGTCAAGTGATTAAGTTTCCTAAAAAAAGGAAGGGGTGTGGGGTGTAGCAGCTTTGAAAAACTGTATATCAAGGACAGGATGATTAACCAAAGCTTGAAAATGATTACTGGACCCAATCCCAGGATGCTACCCGAAGCCACCAAACGACTTATAGAGTGTGTTTGTATGATAAATACACTGGTGCCACTGACCTCATGGTGGCCATTAGTTCTGTAGCATCCTGGGAGCCTGCTGTGGGCTTGGCACAGCTCTGGTTGGTGTTTAGATAGACTCAGCTCCATCATCCAGCCTGACAAAGATGGCTGACACCAGGGCCAGTGCCCATCCAGCCCATCTGTGCCCAGGTGCCCACTTTAGTATGGCACTGCGGGGGAGCCTATGTGACCCCAAGAGGGTTCAGCTCCTCTGACACTCCACCACAGTGTCATTAGAAAGTCACTAAGGAGTGAGGGCTAAACTTAGCTGCAAAGAAGTGGCCACACGTGCTTTGGCCCATTTAAAGTAAGTGCTACATTTTCTGTTTTGCATCAGGAAAGGATTTAAGACTCAAAATGAAGGCATTCCAAACAGTAACAAGCAGCTATGATAAATGAATTGTACTATGATAAGTGTAATTGGGGACATGCTAAAATGATAATTAAACTGTACGTCATCAATAGCAGATTACTTCCGTGGGTTATGACAAATTATGTTCACTCTGCACCTCTCACATACTTTGGTCTGAAACACCACAAACACAGATAAGTCTGAGTGACTAAATATCAGCACTCTTGGATGTTGCTCGACCAATCAAATATGAGGACCAGAACTATATTGTCTCTAAAATACACTACTGTTCAAAAGTTTGGGGTCAGTGGGTCAGTAAGTGTTTTTTTTTTTTTAAGAAAGAATTTAACACTTTTATTCAGCAATGATGCATCAAATTGATCAAATGTAACAGTAAAGACATTTAAAATGTTACAAAAATATCTATTTCAAATAAATGCTGTTCTTTTGAACTTTCTATTAATCAAAGAATTTTGTGGGAATCACGGTTTCTACAAACATATTAGGCAGTTTTCAACACCGATAATAATAGGACATGTTTCTTAAGCACTAAATCAGTATATTAGAATGATTTCTGAAGGATCATGTGACACTGACGACTGGAGTAATGGCTGCTGAAAATTCAGCTTTGCTGTCACAAGAATAAATGATGTTTTAAAATATATTAAACAGTAGTTTTAAACTGTAATAATATTTCACAATATTACTGTTTTACTGTATTGTTTATTAAATAAATGCAGCCATGGTGAACATAAGGTCACACTGACCCCAAACATTTGAACAGCAACGTACAATACAACACAGTCATGACTATTCAACATTGTTCTGCAAGCATGTTTCTGTAAGCTCACCTGATACATGTTTATGGGGCCTCCCTTGGTCGGCATCCCCACAGCACACTGCCTCTCTAGGGACTAGCTGTCCTCCACAACACTGGGAGCTGAAGCCATCATAAAGACGGCCTCCACAGCAGATCTGTCCGGCTCCAGAGTCGAAAGGACTCCCACCACAGCACGAGTCCCCAAGACCGACAGATACACGCCGTTCCACAGAGTTTGGACAACAGACCTCTCCTAAAAAACACATATAGAACAATCAACTGTGCTGTAAAATAATTAATGCTCAGAAAATAAGCAATATTGAGATTTTTTGTGCAACCTAGCTTGAATTTAAATATGACTGTGTTAAGGCTGAAAGCAGTACATACCTGGTGGGACTAGTGTGTAATATCCTCCACAGCACTGGTATTGAAACAGAGGCTGGACAAACTGACCTCCACAACACACACTCCCAGAATCCTTTGAAGCTGGAACATAGCGCTCTTCACAGCACTGATGAGACTGATTTAGGTTGTGAACGGACCCTGCACAGCATACCTGCGACAATAAAACACATACACAAATAGAGTATGCAAAAATATATGCAATTCATATACATTATCCACACAAGTTTTGCTCTCCTCAAGGCAATTAGGAAGTAAAGGGATGGCAATGCCTCAGCCCTGAGGGCCTGCAGAGGCGCATGTGAGCGCAGGTAGAAATCCAGCCCACCTCTTTGCTCCACAGCGGCGGGCTATATTTAGCCGGACTCCACTGCCTACTTTGGCGAGAAATCAGGACAGGATAGATTCTCTACAGCACTGAGATGATACTCTTGTGGCGTCTGAAAAATCTGTATTGCCCTGAGCCACTGACATTGTCCTTACCTTCTGGCCCAGCTTCCAGTAGAAAAATGGCATACAGTAAATACCTCCTCTGCTGTGCCTTTGAGAGGTCTGAACTTTTGAACCTACTTGAACCCGGTTTATCAAACTCCTGAGAATTAACCACTATGTGTGAAGACAGTACAAAAAGAAAGCTTGGGCATACAGTACATAATTGCCCTCAAAACACAATTTTAGCCAGAGTAAAGTACATTAAAGGGATAGTTCACCCAAAAATGAAAATTTGATGTTTATCTGCTTACCCCCAGGGCATCCAAGATGTAGGTGACTTTGTTTCTTCAGTAGAACACAAATGATGATTTTTAACTCCAACCGTTGCGGTCTGTCAGTCGTATAATGCATGTCAATGGGGGTAAAAAAAAACATGCACAGATAAATCCAAATTAAACCCTACGGCTCGTGACGACACATTGATGTCCTAAGACACGAAACGATCGGTTTGTGCGAGAAACCGAACAGTATTTATATCATTTTTTACCTCTAAAACACCACTATGTCCAACTGCCCTGCACATCCGGTTAGTGAGGTCTGAACACGCTCTGACAACGGAAGTGATGTCTCGCACTCATTGAAGCAAAGCGTGAGACATCACTTTCGTCATTAGAACGTGTTTTTTGACCTCACCAACCGGATGTGGAGGGCAGTTGGACATAGTGGTGTTTTAGAGGTAAAAAATTATATAAATACTGTTCGGTTTCTCGCACAAATCGATCTTTTCGTGTCTTAGGACATCAATGTGTCGTCATGAGCCGCAGGGTTTAATTTGGATTTGTCTGTGCATGTTTTTTTTTACGTTTATAGACAAAGTTCCCACTGACATGCATTATACGACTGACAGACTGCAAAGGTTGGAGTTAAAAATCATCATTTGTGTTCTACTGAAGAAACAAAGTCACCTACATCTTGGATGCGCTGGAGGTAAGCAGATAAACATCAAATTTTCATTTTTGAAAATGAAATTTCTGTCATTAATTACTCACCCTCATGTTGTTCCAAACCCGTAATAACTTTGTTCATCTTCGGGACACAAATTAAGATATTTTTGATGAAATCCGAGAGGTTTTTTTTTATCCCCCATAGAAAGCAATGTAATTACCAAATTCAAAGTCTAGAAAAGTAGCAAAGACATTGTTAAAGTAGTCAACGTCACTACAGTGCTTCAACCTTAATGTTATGAGGTGACGAGAATACTTTTGGTGCACAAAAATAAAACAAGACTTTATTCAGCAATTTCTTCTCTACCCTGTCATTCTCCTACGCTGTTTACGTTGTATAGACAGTGCAGGCTTTTGGGTTCTACGTCAGAACACTGACTTATTTTTTAACGATGTCTTTACTACTTTTCTGGACCTTGAATTTGGTAATTACTTTGCTTTCTATGGGGGATAAAAAACCTTTGGATTTCATCAAAAATATTTTAATTTGTGTTTCAAAGATGAACGAAGGTCTTACGGGTTTGGAACGACATGAGGATGAGTAATTATGAATGAATGAATGAATGAATGAATGAGGCATTTATATAGTGCTTTCATATATACTACTGATTAATGACAGAAATTAATGACACAAATTTAATTTTTGGATGAACTAACCCTTTAAAAAGGGCTGTCAAGCGATTAAGGTCACGATGAATGGAACATGCATCCAAATTATATGGATTATCAAAAAAGAAAATCCATCAGATGCTGTTTTGATGGAGGCAAAATGTGAGATCGCAGTCAATTGTAAAAAGCAGCAGGGTTTAAATGAACTAAATGATTAAAAAAGTCTGTGATTTCACCTAAAGATTGAGATATTTTTGATTAAAATAAAACAGAAATAATAATAATAAAAAAGAAACATCCATGAATCTTCCACAATAAGACTAATAACATGCATTTATAACATAAATGGGAGGAATTTTAATTCCAATTGCCGACTATAATCATTTGAATCAAATTACTTACTAGGTAATTACTTACTTACTAATTACTTACACTGATGGGATTTTTTGGGGCCGATACCAGTACCAATTTTAACAAACAATTATTGGCCGATACCAATACCGATATTTGTCACTTCCTGTGTTTTTTAAAATTTTGTCATCAAAATAGATCATGCTTTAAATCAACAAAGTTCAAAAACACCTGCATTAAATTATACTAGCTAGATTATTGCTGCATCATCAAATAATTTCTAATAGACAATGATTGGATCAATTTAACATTCAGCAGGCCAACATAAATACAAACTGAACAAAGATATATATGAAATAAACAGCGCTTTTTAGGTAGGTTTAATAGTTTTCAGGTACAGAAATAAAGTAAATAAATATAAAATAGCACTGCATATTCTTCACTGTATAAATTAAATACATATTAATCCTTTATTGTAACAGACTTTGTTATGATTAATCCTTTAATTTGTTTTTGTATATGTTTTAATATTTTTTAAATTAAATATGTATGTAAATTAAATACGTTTATTTTTAATTAAATAAGTTTAAATATGTATGAGTTCTCCTTTACAAAGGTTGGGACTCTTATTTTGACGGGTGTTCTAGTCTACGGAGCTTTAGTGGTAATGGAGAGCATGCAGTTCTTCAGAGATATTTTACAGATTTAAAGTTTGTCAGTTTATTAAGTACCCCCCGAAAAGGCATGAGATGTGTGTGTATTTGTTTACTGTTAGGTGTATTAAGTGTTTTGTGTAATTCACTGTATGTTGATGATAATGCAACGGAGAGAGATTTTAATGTGCACTTCTTGTTTTGCTCTTATGGTGATTTTTTTGGAGTGAAAACAGACACAAATAAACTTATTAAAACATCAGTAAAGTTTTGGTCATTATTCGGCTAGAGTCTGCTACACTTATGAAAGTTACAAAAGTTGCTTAGTCAAGATAGTGTGCGATCTATTGTTATTTGATTAGCATTAAAGCGCAGACAGCAGTGCTAGGATTACGCAACAGACATTATACAGCTCAGTGCCTTCATGCAGTTATTTAATAAACTATCGGTTTGTTATATCTACCTTTTTCCTGCTAAAGCCGATGGTTGTAAATTGAGCAAAAATCGGCCGATAAATATCGGCGGCCAATACATCGGTGCATCCCTATTACTTGCATGATATGTTGATTAATCAATCAAATTAATCATATATATTAATATTTGCTGCTGTGACGACAGGAGAATGTTTTCATTTTTCTATTGAGTTTTTTTTTTAGATTAAACTTTTATAATTAAAATAACATTAAATTGACATCCCTAATTATACCATAGATGATATGTCCTAGTGGCACTAATAAAGAATCAAACAAAACACCTTTCACAACGTTTTAAACTTTACATAATGCTCAATTCAAAACGAGCTCCATTAACACATCATCACAATAGTGTGCCATGTTGCCTCTGTAAAACTCATTTTTCTATTATACTGCTTTACAGCTTTGAGAGCTCTTGTCCTTATCTGAGTTGTGTTCTCTTTGTGTGCTTGTCTCTAGTGTATTACTGTCTGATTTAAGCTGGTGGAGACGTATGGCCTGTGTTTGCTTGCCAAGTTGGCTGTATTTCAATAACACCAGGATGGCAGCAATTGCAGAAGACAAGTTAATCTGTTTACTGAAAACAATCACAGGGACTGTACTTCATAGATAAATACCAGCCACTCAAACTGATCCATCACTGTTTCTTTATGGTATAGTTTACGAGCTAAACTAATGATCTAAGTGTAACATTTTAAATGAGGTTTCTGGTTACCTGTGTCTCTGGCTTATAACAGGTCTTGCCGCAGAAGTCTTCTTCTGCAGGGCACTCCAGGTATGAGCAGAGAGTCTGAGAAGGAAACACCTGCTGGGATTGCAGCTCCTCACACCACTGCAGAGTCCGCCGCCACACGTCATATCCTCCCAGAATGCCATTGGGCTGACCAGGTGACATCCATTCTAGTTTAACTGATCTAACAGTATACAGACACAGCACAGATATTACAATTTCACAAATATTGCTCACCACTTGGTGTATATTGTCAAAGTCTGGTTTTAGCTCATACTTTGTTTTTGGTTCTATCACTGTCAAGAGAAAGACGCAGGTAATATAATAGAAAAATGGTGATAATCGCCTCGTTATATAGCACTTTCTACAACTTGATATACTAGAGCCAAATAGATTGTGCTGAGCAGTATGAGTTATGATGTGTGTCATCTTTTCTTTTTTCTGATGTACTTCTTGTATTGATTTTCCTCTCCACTCATCATGCAGGAGAAGCTGGCTTTCCACAGAAGAAAAAATGATTTTTGTTCACTACTGCTTACTTTGAGATACTGGATAAAATATTGAGACTTGTACCATGTCATTAAAATTGTATTAGATATTTAAGACATTAAGATATTATAAGATATTTATATTACATAATTAAAGGGATAGTTCACCCAAAAATGAAAATTTGATTTGTTTATCTGCTTACCCCCAGTGCATCCAAGATGTAGGTGACTTTGTTTCTTCGGTAGACAAATTAAACCCTGCGGCTCGTGACGACACATTGATGTCCTAAGATATTAAACCCTGCGGCTCGTGACGACACATTGATGTCCTAAGACACTCATTGAAATATATGCACGAGACATCACTGCCGTTGTCAGAGCGTGAACAGACCTCACTAAGCGAGTGCTGAACGCAGTTGGACATAGTGGTGTATTAAAGGTAAAAAATTATATAAATACTGTTCGGTTTCTCGCACAAACCGATCGTTTCGTGTCTTAGGACATCAATGTGTCGTCACGAGCCGCAGGGTTTAATTTGGATTTGTCTATGCAAGGTTTTTCGACTCTTATTGATCCAAGTTCCCATTCACTCCCATTATTTGACTAACAGACGGCAACGGTTGGAGTTAAAAATCATCATTTGTGTTCTACTGAAGAAACAAAGTCACCTACATCTTGGATGCGCTGGGGGTAAGCAGATAAACATCAAATTTTCATTTTTGGGTGAACTATCCCTTTAAGTTGTACTACAGTTTAATGTACCACAACATTACACTGTAACATACGGTGGCCGAGAGAGCTCAAAGCGCTGCAACTGAAGAAAACACATGCAAATGGAAAAAGCACCAGCAAATTAAGAAAACATCTTCAACAGTTTGACAACACATGTTCTGCAAAAATTCACAATGCAACCAAATACAGAAACACACTGCAAATAGCACAGACCACAACAGAAATGTTTCAAGGGGACCCCAACAAGCGACGAACCTGACTGAGACATGCTTATTGTCAAAGTCTACTTATCAATGGTGTTGTCGATGACCTGAAAGGTGAGCTTTTTGTTTATTTTAAAACATCCTGATCGTATGTGTGTTGTGAGTATTTGCAGCGCGTTTCTGTATTCGGTTGCATTGTGAGCATTTGCAGCCCAAGTGCTGTCAAACTGAAGATGTTTTCGTAATTTGCTATTTGCATGTGTTTTCTTCAGTTGCAGCGCGTTGAGTTCTCTCGGCCACCGTAGTAACAGCAACATTTAGCAACACTGTGTTTATATATTATATAATATATTACCAGTGCTGGGTGTAATGCATTACAAGTAATGAGAGTTAGGTAATCAGATTACTTTCTTCAAGTAACTAGTAAAGTAAGGCATTACTTTTAAATTTAAATTAAGAGTGCTGAACATTCTTCACCTGCGTTCTATTCTTCTGCAAAAGGTTTGTTTGAGCTGCGCCCTCTACATGCATGAATTTGCATTTCCTTCAGCCTGAGGCTTATTTGTTTGTTTTTTTATTATTTAATTTGTTACCTTTTTAGGGAGTTACACAATATTGTAATGCATTACCTTTAAAAGTAACTTTCCCCAATATTGTATATTACCTTGTATTCTAAGCTACCTTTGATCATCTTTAAAATAATAAGTTTTAACTGGAACACATAAGGACTCTTGTAAGCATACTGTAAGCTACATGAGAATTCAACTCTTAATAGCCTTAGTAAATAAATAAATAAATAAATTAAACAAGACAAGAAATCAAAACAAAACAAAACATAAAACAAAATTCACACCTGGCAGTGCAGCTTGCTCCTTAAATGGTTAGTTCACCCAAAAATGAAAATTATCCCATAATTTACTATGTAATATTATATAATTTTCAGGTCAAAGTTTACATTTTTTGGGCTTCAAAATATCAGTTACTATTCACTCCCATTATAAAGGTGGGAAGAGCCAGAATTTTTTTTAATATAACTCTGATTGTGTTTGACTGAAAGAAGAAAGTCATATACACCTAGGTTGGCTTGAGGGTGAGAAAATTATGGGATAATTTTAATTTTTGGGTGAACTAACCCTTTAAGGATCATTGCAGAGAGCTATCAGGAAGAGTAGACATAAAGGAAAAACAAAAAAGCCATTAAACAAGCCTTATTTCTTTCTTAACTGTAGCCATAACCTTATGGAAATGTGCTTTTGTTTTCATCATCTTTTTCATCTCCTCTCCACACATGATAATATCCATATCGCTCTGTGATTCGGCCTTCTTTGCTTTTTGCCCATTTTTTTTTGTGTTGTGCAAATCTCTTGTCACATATGTAAGATGTGGAGAATGACATAATTACGGTTTGTGAGGGTCTCTCTCTCCTCTGCCCCCTCCCTGATGAGGAAGCTAATTGATAGTGAAGGCCCCTGATGATTTAAAGCTGACAGACCTTAGTATCTGATTAGGAATTCATGAAATGTGACAAGGATTCCTTTTTTAAAGTACAGACAGAGAATCGCTTGACGATTACTGTGTGCCTTTACAACACAAAATATTATTCATGATTACTTTCCTTTGGGAGGGGTGGGGGATGGGTAAACAGCTTTGCTATAACAAATGCATTAGTATTATATTACAAAGGGTGTCATTGCTGTCCACCGTTAATCCCTCATGGAGAGAAATAACTGGAATTCATATCGGGCAGCAGCAGCGGGTAAGCCATCGGTTGCAGCACTTGTCATATTTCAATCAAGGCTTAAGCCAGCCGCCGATTCCTGTGCCCAGCCCCCACGTAGCACCAGAGAAAGAATTAATGAATTAGCTATTGATTAAATTCCACTCGAGCAAATCTAGCGTGGCAAATAAATGAACTGTTTGGGGCATGTGTAGGCCACGGCCAGCCATGTCGGGCCAATCGATCAGTAGTTAGTATTCTATTGGGAGAGAAGTACAGCACACTGGTGATATGACATGAGGGTGGGAGACAGCACGGCAGGAAATGAGTGAATTATAGCTTACTACGGCACACAAAGCCCTTGTGCCTTCAAAAACACAATTTTACAGCATTTACACGTATTACACTGTGGCATGTGTAAGACTGCAAATATACAAATAAGGACGTTAACCCAAGGTTTAGGAATGTACAGTCTAAAATGTCAGCTTATGAATACCCAGGATTAATTGTTAACTCCAAAAAATTATGAGCAGTGTTAAAAATGAAGCAAGATAACCCAGGATTCTGTTTGCCCAGGGTTTAGAATGATCCAGGGTTAAAGGCCCACTGAAGTGCCTTGAAACGGACAGCATTATTCAATGTGTTGACGTAATTTCCACTACAACAGGAAGACAAGGGTGGGACATTTCGAACAGCTCCTCCCCTTTTTTTAAAATAGCCAATAGCGTTTTGTCTATATCACAGGTCAACCAGAGCCATTGAGCTTGGTAAAGCCATAGTTTCCTCCTAATCTCTAACCATTTCTTAAAATATAGCATTTTGTGCAGAATTCAAATGGGCCCGTTACGTTTTCTGGTATGCGCCAACTTGCGCATATGATCTGTTCTGTGCTATAGCGTCTCAGAGCCGGAGCAGACTGTATGCGCGTTTGCGTGACACTAACATGAAACCAGACTTTATCTGCCCCAGTGGAAAGCATATTTACACTGTCTGAATCGTTCCATATCCCCTATATAGTGTACTATAGAGAGTATGAAAATAGTAAATGTGTGAACAAGTGGCGGATTTTAGCTGCAGCTTCAGCATCTATTTATAATAGGGGCGGGACGCTTTAGATTCTAGAGAGCATTTGATTGGACAAAAAAATCTGATGAGAAGCTGAAGTGCAGTGTGATGTCAGCAAAACCACTGATCCATATTGGCGGAAGTGAGAGACTGTAAGTTTTGAATGCTTATATCTTCTAAATGTGAATTTTGTCATTGTTTTGGAGCATACAGATAAAAGTACTATCATTTTCATACTAAAAACCAAAAAGCTTAAATTTTGATTTCATGGGGACTTTAAATTTCAAGTGTGAAAATCCCTTCTGTGTCTGCTTGACTGACTCACCTAGAGCTAAGCACCTGAATCTGAGGTTTGCTGATTTTGGCAGGTGTGTCCTCCACCGTGGTCACCTGAGTGCTGTTACTCTTCACACATGCGTACACGGTACACACCTCCACCTAAACACAGAGCATAAGCAGACCCACTGCACAGGTTAAATAAAAACACGAAAATGGAAAATTTAATTTGTGACAAACATAAATATTAATTTAAAACTTTAAATCCTTATTTTATGTAGTCACTTTTCTCTATTTTTTTTTTTTACCCATTTTTAAATTATAAAAACTTCAGATCCTAGATTTTCAATGTAGTCTATAATATACAGTACATAAAAAAATGATGTAATTGTGTGTTTAGATACAGAAGGCCACACCTGAATACTGTGTACAGTGAACGGCAAGAGTCCGCCCACTTCCAGTGATCCGGATCCATTGCTAGTGGACTCATAGAGGCGGCCATCCAGATAGACAGAGTACTGTGTGACTGCTCCATTTGGAACAAGAGGAGCTGCCCATAGCACCCTCACTGCTGTGCTATTTAGGGTCACCACCTCTGGAGGAAAGACCCCCTCGGGTTCTGCAACACAGAGAGAAAGCCACAGTAAATCACAGAGAAGAGCTCAGCGGACTGTAGCCCACATGAAAACACACGGTCATATTGACATAACCCCAGTGCTTTTGAAGAGCTCAAGATTTGTCTCTTTAACCTCTGCTCAAACACAAGAAGATGCTTGGGGAAAGCTTGAGGTCCTCATGAAGTCTGCAGTAGTCTCCAAAAGAGTAATACAATGACACTAACAATATCTACAGAAAAAGACCTGAAGGAAAAGCAGTTTTTCATTCTTTTCTCTCTTTTTTTTTCAGATGAAAATCATGCCAGCCCTAGCATCAACACACAGCATATTCTACCCTTAATAGTCTCTGAAATGGCTTTGGGCTGCACTTTTCTTTCTGCCTTAGAAAAAGAGCATGAGAGAGACAGAGAGAAAGGAAAAACAAAACAAAACAAAAAAAGACTGAGGCATTTTCTTAAAGCTGATGTGTGTATTTTTTTTAAATGTTAAAATACTTTCTCCTATCCCAGCTTAAAGTGTTCAAAACTACAGTATAAGGAATCCATTCACAGAAATCACATAGGAAGTATACTGTACATAAATATGTAAAAATATTATAAATAAATTACACTAACGTTCAAAATATTAGGATCTCTATTTTTTTTTAAAGAAGTCTCTTTATTTGATTAAAAATACAGTAAAATTATCTTTACATTATTACAATTTAAAGGAACACTATGTAACTTTTGGCATTCTAGCAGTTAATAAACAAAATTGCATGCATCTTGCAGAAGAACATTATAGCTGGAGCTATTTTAACAAAAAAAAATTACATGGTGTACCTTTAAAATAGCTGTTTTCCATTTTTTTTAAATATATTTTAAATGTTTTTCCAGTGATGGCAAATCTATGAAAGCTTGTTTCCGCCACTCAATAAAATAAATCAATTTTTCTCACAATTGCAAGTTATGAAGTCAGAATTGCGTGTTATAAAGTCTGAATTGCAATTCTGACTTTTTTCTTGCAACTGTGCGTTTTTACCATGCTAATCTGACTATATATCTCACAATTCTGACTTTTTTTCTCAGAATTAACAATTGCGAGTTATAAAGTCACAATTCTGAGAAAAAACTTAAGTCTTTTTTCCCTCACAACTGGACTGTCATGTCATGTCATATCTTGTTTTGGTTTTGTTTCATGTTCACGGTTTTTGGTTTGTTTTCATAGTTTATTATGAAATTATGCTTTGTTTTGCCATGTGTTTTGTATCATGTGATTCCATTAACCTCATGTGTTCATGTCTTGTACTTCCCCTTTCTCATGTGTCATGCTCTGATTGGTTGTCATTGTCATGTGATTTCAGTTCTGTCTTCCCATTGGTCCTCTGTCTTCATTGTTCACAGGTGTTCCTTGTTTTGTCATTAGTCTCCCTGTATAAATAGCCCTCATGTTCCATTTTTATCTTGTCTAGCTTTGTTTTATGTAACCCGCTGTTTGGTGTGCGTTTGTGTTTAGAGTCTAGTCTAGTCTAGTCTAGTCTAGTCTAGTCTAGTCAAGTCAAGTCAAGTCTTTGTTTTTGTTCTTGTTCCTGTATATGTTTCTGTTTTGGATATATCACTGTAATAAAACTGCACATGGGTTCTCAACAACGCTCGCCTCCAGTGGACTCCCTTTACGTTACATGGACATTATAAGATGCAATTGCGAGTTTATATCTCACAATTCTGATTTTATAACTCACAATTGTGAGTTTATATCTTCCAATTTCGAGACAAAAAGTCAGAATTGTGAGATAAAAAGTCACAATTACCTTTTTTATTTTTTATTTAATGGTGAAAACAAGCTTCCATACAAATCAGAATTTTCAGCAGCCACTATTTTTGGTCACATTATCCTTCAGAAATCATTTATATAATGTTAGTGTGTGTGTGTGTGTGTGTGTGTGTGTGTGTGTGTGTATCACACACACATGTTCCTAAGTTGTCTGGTTCACACAATAACCAATAATAATGCAGTAGTACATACGTTTGTTTGATGTGTGTTCCTGAGCACACTCGTGTATAAATAATGTAATTTTATATTTACATCAGGGAACGCTGACAGCAATACATCAGGGAGGTCTGGCAGAATGAGAAAAAGCTGAGTGTCACTTTTTCACTTTCCCTCTTGCTTTTGGGGGTTCCTGCAGATGGTTTGTGGGCAAATTGAATCAGTCCTGGAGAAGCGCGCGGGGATTGGAGTGCTGCACCGGGGGCAGAGGGGGTTAACTGGGCCAGCCTGGGGGATTCTTTCTACAGCTCGCACCATTTTCGCCTTCTTTTTCTTTTTTCCCCCTCTGTTTTTTGCAAGCTCTTCCTTTCCCATGACAAATCACACTAACTTACAAAAGAAGACCAGAGAGCCTATTTTTCAGCTTGATGTGACTCTAGTAAACAGCTATTGTGACAACTTTGTAAGGCTCTTCTGAAAGAATGTAAAAAGGGAATGATTGATAAAGCTTTTTTTCTGAGGCGAGTGAAGTTAGTTTGTGAAAGAGAGCTGAAAGACATGAGTGTAGTGCTAATGACAGCTGAGAGATCAAATATCTCAGCAGCGGCTTTGAACAAGCCATTGGTTGACATGACGGGATGGGGAATGAATTCGATACAGAGCAGGGGTCCTGACACTTACATTCTCTCCAAAGAATATGACTGCTGTTCTTCTTACTCAAAGCCTCAAAAAGTCTCTCTTCAGGAGATATCCTGCTAACACAAAGGTCAACAAGTGAAGAGACCCCATCTGAGATATCTTCTAGTTAAGGTAAAGCACTTTTACTTTTACAGCAGATTGTACTGAAGGTTTAAGAGGGACAGATAAATGTTTTGATATCAGCAACTAACAGCCAACTGAACACTTTCAGTCATTCATTAATGGATGGCATGCCACTCAAAATGATGCTCAAATAACATGTTGAGTATAAAAACATGAGATGCAGGGCAGTGGAATTGCAAGATCTAGAGGTGCCTTTTTTAAAGGTTCTTTCAAACTTTTGAGTTTTTAGAACACTTTCATGCACAAGATGCTGCAAAAGGCACGAAAGTCTTGAGCGCAATGGACAAAAGTCAATTTAGTGCATGTTCTGTGTGAACGGCCAATAACTCTGTTCTTAGTGAATTAACTAGAACAAACTTTTTATTGGCTCATTTTAATTACTATGAAGCCAGGACTAGTATCATCAATTACTAATCATAAGCAAATCAATCAATCAATCAATCAATCAATCAATCAATCAATCAATCAATCAATCAATCAATCAATCTACAAACAAGCATAATTTAAAAAGTCAAAACAAAGAAAACATACTTTTAAAAAAGTAGTTATACTACAAGTTACTAACAGAGTAACTAACTACAGAAATATTTCAAATAATCTCTCAAATGATTTTTTTTAAGAGCAGAGCAGTAATTATCTACCAATAAAAGATCTAAATAAAGAGATAAAGTTTGAACAGGTCAGTTTACACTAAATTAAATATAAAAAAAGCCTAACATATATAAAGCAATTGAAAATAATCTAATGAACACCACTATACAACTTACAGCACTATAGAATATTTCACATCATAAAAAAAGAAAAATCATATGCAGGGACTTGAATCAGTGAAACATTTGTAAAATTTGATCATTTTTCAGCACACTGAGTTATTGACTCGATTATTGACATAAATAACTGGAAAAGTAGCTAGACTATTTAGAAACAGCTGATCTACAGTCGAGTTACTGAAAAACGCTAGTGCCTCCTTGTTACTCGCTATCACTGACCACAAGAGCAATGAGACATACTTGGATGTGACCAATATCAGTGCTCTCCTGAAGCGTCTCTTTCCATATAATTTCTGCTGCTGCATTATTAATGCAAGACTTCGCATGGACAACCTCGCCTCCATTCCAGTTTTTAATTAGCAGGCTCTTAACATACACACTATCATGCAGCATAATATGATCTTTAAGTTCAACTGCTTTTAATAAGCTGCCCTTTAGGCTGTAAAATAATGAAGGTACCACTGGAAGTTCTTTGGTAAATGACCTGTAACCTTTATTTAGGAGCAAATGATCTTCTAATGTTTTTAATTATACTGATAGGTGGGAGCGAGAGAAGTCCAGGCATGTTACGGCAGGCCAGTTGTTTAGATTCTGGTGTGTAAGGCATAAATGAACTCACACCGCAGTGTGTGTATGCGTATGTGAGAGGTTTGCTGAGCTTTCATCTGTTTCCTGTGCTATCAGTGCATCAGTACATTAACTGTGTGAGAGAAGGACAGCTTAATGACTATTGATCATAGCACAGAGGTCAAGATATCAAAATTTTGGAAAAGGCAAATTTTTCTGCAGCTTGTGAGGTTTTCCTTTAGAGTACAGAGGGGAAAATATTCAATCAATCAGTTCTGTTTTTTATCTCCATGAGCAGGGGCTGCTGGAGTGATATGAGAGAGGCAGGCTGACAGAAATCACAGGAACATTTGAAGTCTTGACAGGAAAACCATAATTAGCCAATATCTTCAATCCAAATTCCACCCAGTTAAACATATACTGTAAAGATGGTTGTTGCAGTCCAGTAAACTTCATATTTTAGCTGAAACCACTTAGATTTTAAATATCATCTAAGATGCTTTGCAAACTTTAACTTTACTTGCATAGTTTTATAATCAGAAAACAAGATCCCACATACAAACTTATTAGCAAAGACACCACCTTGTCTTTTTTGCTCTAGGGTGTGCCAAAAAGAAAATCGCAATAGTTTTGTGTGATTTGAGCTAAATAGGTAACATTTGTGACACCATCATTGTCAGTTTTATTAGTAATACAAAATATTACTGAAATGTACAGTACCATTTTTTCAAAGATGCATTAAATTGATCAAAAGTGGCAGTAAAGACATTTATAATGTTATAAAATAATTCTATCAAATAAATGCTGTAAAAAATGATTATTAAGCAAAAATATTAACTGTTTTCAACATTGATAATAATTGGAAATGTTTATTGAGCACCGACTCAGCATATTAGAATGATTTTTGAAGGATCATGTGACACTGAAGACTGGAGTAATGGCTGCTGAAAATACAAGATGGCCTCCCCAATAAGGACTTGCTTTGAATCTCTACACATACTCAAAGGACAAACGGGACAAACAATAATAGTATGACTGGTATGCACACATGTAATGCGTTGGTTTATGCTAAAGATCAATCAAAACATTAGATTTTTAAAATATATACTACAAATCTGGGGCCCTGTGGCTTGGCAGTCAAAATAGATGTGTGTATCAAACATCCATGTGGCATATACTCACCTCCATCTGTAGTAGTGCAGCTGACCTCAGGGCTGGTTATGCTGTGAGGGCCGTTGGATACAGTCAAGGAGAGCTTGTACACCGTGCTGGGCTGCAGGTCAGAGATTACCACAGAGGTCACAGCGGAGTCAAATGTTAGAGTTTGCCTGTGCTGGCTGGACAGAACCGTAAGGATGTAGTCCTCCACCCTTCCCTGCAAATCTTGCAGAGCTGGGAACAAAAAATATAGAAAAAGACAGGACACACTAAAGGTCAAACGCAAAAACCAAGTTCTCTAAACACATATTCTTTCCTGAAATGTATTTACGGTCAAGGGCCAGGATAAGTTTAATAATATAGAGAATCTAGTCTCTTACTGGGGGTGGACCAGTTGACCAGGATTGCTGTATGATTGAGAACTTGGACGGATATGTTGGTGGGGGTGAGGGGTTGCCCAGCCAGTGTGACCCCTGTGGCAACCTCTCCTGAAGCATAGCCAACGTCATTGTGAACCAGAAGTTTGTATTCGTACCATGTGTACCTGCAGCACATTTAAAAACATTACACACAAGGACATTTTCTGAAGTCACTATCATGGAATCTTGCCTTTATAATATATACGGTATATAAGGCAAGATTATATTATATTTTTATTTTGTGAGTGTGTGTGTATATACTGTATACTGTACATAAAAAAAATAATACATTTATTATTACAATAACTATTTTACATATATTTATCCAATCAAAAGTGTGGGGTCAGTACGATTTTTTTGAAAGAAGTCTCTTATGCTCACCAAGGCTGAATTTATTTGATACTGATTTATTTTGAAAATATGAATTTATAAGAGTGAGGCTCTATAATATCTAGTTGTGATACTGTAGTTGCGATACCATAAAAGTTGTGATACTGCTACATTAAAATTCATATGTTACATAAATTCAAGCACAAAGTGAATCATTTACAAGGACTGAAAACATTTAAATGAAGTCAGACATGAATCTAAATGACAGACCCTGTGATACAAGGGAAACAACTGTTTTTGTGTGTGTGTGCGTGTGTGTGTGTGTGTGTGTGTGTGTGTGTGTGTGTTGGAGTCTTTCAGCGTACACACAAGGAGTGCCAGAGAAAGATTAGCTGAAAACAATTTAATTCTATGGAATATTTGCTCAAAGTATCTTTGAACAGCATTAAAAAGATGGCATCGGTGCACAAAAACAGTTTTGTACACACAAGCAAAGTTTGCATTAAAGCTAATTTCAGTAATCTCACCTGCTAAGGCCTTTATCTTCATGAAACAATTTGGTTCCTGCGTAAACATTGTACCACAGATTCAAATCTTCAGGGGGACGTGAGGCCAGGGGCTGCTGGGTTTTCCGTCTCAACAGCTCAAATCTGAGGGCAGCGGAAACAGCCAGATAATCAGAGCCCGCTCCACTCCCACAATTCTCCTGCCATTTCACCCGCACCGCTGTTTCGCTGGGTTTGTGCTTTTGTCTTTTCTCTCTCTCTCTTTCTTTCTCTCCCTCAACAGTAATGCTAATTTTGCCTGTAATCAGGAGAGCTCAGCTTAATGTGCGCTTTATAAGCCTAGTTAAACAAACAGAGCAGCAGCGGGAAAAGTAGTCATGAATTTTAATCATCCGCCATGAACAGACCTTTATTTACCACCTAATCAGCTCAAAAACAGACTAAAATATACAGCGAGAAAGAACAAGAACTTTTACGTTGTGCTTCACTCTTCATAACCTATTGGGAGACACTTGCTGTTCTCATATAATTGGGAGATTTATGGATTATTCTCAACAGATATTAGGAATTCCTTTATCATATGAATTGCTCACAATTTTGGTTACAATTGATTTAACTTTGAAGAACGTAAACATCCATTTTAACGCACATTTTACTTCCATATCTACATAATAATAAGAAGAACAACAACAATAATACTAATTATTATTATTATAAATCACTATTATAAATAATCATTTTATTATAAATAAATGAATGAACAATATAAAAACATTTAGTAGTAAATTATAATTGTCATGGTTTTAACACTACCTAAATTTGTGTCAAGAAACTAAGATGTAGTACAACAATTAAACATTAATCGGTTACCTTATGTTGGGGCCGTTCGGCCTTGATGGAAGTTGCCATGAAACAGCCAGGAAAGATTCACTGATGGCTATCACCGACAGGGATGACAGGCCTTGTGGGATTGTGGGTAATGTAGTAACCAGCATTGGAAGGCTTTCAGTGCATCCTCCGGCATGGCCTCCACCTCCTGAGCAGGCGAGGATGGTGATGCTGTAGTTAGTGTAGGGCAGAAGGCTGGTGACAGTACGGTTGAGTACAGACGTATTGGTGTGCGAGATGCGTGGATCAGGCATTCGGATCTCGTACCGCTCAATTTTTCCATTGGGTATGAGTGGAGCGGTCCACGTAACCTGCAGTAAAACACGGGATACATTTGAACCTGTTAGTATCTGAAGAATTTGACATCACAGTATAACAGTGTTCTGGTGGTCATGTAGTTATAAACTAAAATGGTTTCAAAAGCGTGTCTAAGGCTCCTGAGAAGGGCCAGAGTCCAGCACAATATCACAACGTATCATTTCAGGCTTTTAGATCGATGAGTTTGTGGAACCGACGTCATGTGATGAAGCGAAGGCACCCTGACTTTGACCCAAGACAGAATATTCCTTTCATTACATTTAAAAGAGGCCTCAGCCCCTGGAGATCATAATGAAATCCTAATGGAATTGCATAGGAAACTGTGCTTGTTGCAGCAGCATGCTGTCTCTGGAGCGAGGGAGGCGTCAGCATTTGGCAGACGCATTAAACATATTGTGCATGTCTGGGGATGAAATGAAATGAGAGAAATGGTAGAAATGAGATGAAATAGTAGATTGGATCAATGTTAGGATTAGTTATGAAAAGAAAAGTTATAATAATGGATATTAAAATGTAAGTAGAAGTGAAGGAAGGTTTAGAAAGCACTTTTAGTCCAACCTAATTTTAAGCTGAAACTAACCTAAATAATGATAAGCAGCATATGTAGTACCGTTGAAAAGCTTTTCTTTTTTTTGGGGGGGGGGGGGTTGTTTCTTGAATCAACTCCACAGCAACCACATAAATTTATCCACTAACCATTCAGAAACATCCAGATGCATTCTAAAATTTGTAAGTTCCTGAGTCTCTCCATCAGTGTCCGACTCCAGTTTGAACAATGCAAGGTTGAACACCGTTACTGACAATCGTCATTTTGGCTGCGTGAGATTCTCCAGCTTTGTTGTTGTTAAGCAACCAAAGCATGAGCTGTTTAAGCTCTGCCCTCTTCTGGAAAGGAGGCCAGGAACAGCAGCTCATTTGCATTTAAAGGGAAACACACAAAAAAGGCATGTTTTGCTTACACCCAAATAGGGGCAAATTTTACAGGCTATTATAAATGATCTGTGGGGTATTTTGAGCTGAAACTTCACAGACACATTCTGGGGACACCAGAGACTTATATTACATCTTGTAAAAAAAAAAGGCATTATAGGTCCCCTTTAATATGCTGATTTGCTGCTCAAGAAACATTTCTTATTTTTATCTATTATCAACGTTTACAACAGTTGTGCTATTAATTTTTTTTTGTGGAAACTGATACAGGATTTTTTTTTTTTGTCAGGATTTATGAATAAAAAGCTCAAACGTACAGCATTTATTTGAAATAGAAATCAGTTGTAACATTATAAATGTCTTTACTGTCAGTTTTGATCAATTAAATGCATCCTTTCTGAATAAAAGTATTCTTTTAAAACTTTTAGACATCAGTTAAAAGACGCAAACAGTGCGTCCCAAAATGCATACTGTCTGAGTAGGTGCTATATTTGAATTTACTTACTGTTAAAAAAGTGCATTATATATAGTATAAATATGGGTAGAATGAATGAAGTTTGGACGTACTACATCTGCCATGTTGTTTTTGTCACATGACATACCAGTGTACTGTTTTTCACATACTATATAGTAGAAGTATTCGATTTCGGATGCAGCGACAATTTTGATCCAAAACCTACTGGCACAGGCTCGATCCTGACACGGAGCCTGTACCAAAAGGGTAGAGGAATGGGAATTATAAAAAAAACTGTAGCAAAAAGCCAATACCAAAAACCGTGCAGAGTGCAATTTGCTATGTAGAACGTTAAATCAGTTCCATGATGGTTAATATACTGCCTTAGAAGTTAGCTGCCTTTGTAGGTAGTAGGCACCATGGCAGTTCATTGTTTTAGAAATGAGCAAATGAATCTGGTCTTTCATGGCTAAAAGAGTTGTATTAATCTCTTTAATTATTTTTTAGAAGAAAAAAAATGTTATTGCAAAAGAAAAAGACCCCAAATGAAATCATCAACACTTGTTAACACAGAGTTTGCCCATGAGCGCCTCGGAGACTTCTAGCATCTCAACGGGAATTCAATATAGCATATGCTAATGCGAACAGTTGTTTTTTGGCTTTTACATGTAGAACAGTTCTCATCCAGTTACACACAAATGCAGCAGTTAACAAATTAATGAAATAATAATGGTATTACAATACACTAAACCCAGGGTTAGGGAAAAATGAATAATTCAAGCAAGTTTATGCAAATGCCGCCTTTGTTTGAAGTGGTAAGCATTTCTGTCCATGTTTCTTGGCACTAGCACACAACAAATAACAAAGAGAGAAAGAGAGAAAGAGAGGGTGTATTTACACACAGCAGGATCTAAGCTGCAAAGCTTGTTTGGTTACATTAACACCCCTTAAATCCAACTTGTAAACCAGCCAAAAGACTGCAAGCTACCTAGCCCTCTTGAGTATCATGTCTGTTGCATTACAGGGATGTCTATGCTGAGGGTTTCGTTTTGCTTTGAAATAACTTTGCCAATGTTTTAATAAGGTCTTGCTTGCTTTACATTTCTTACCGATACAAAATAAACAAGAACAATCTTTAAAACGCTATGTGACCAAGGGCACGTTCACGATTGGTTCCCACAATACTCTGACAGTCTTAATTGGCTGTTCCTTTATAATCAGCTCTGGAATGACCTGGAAACCATGGGTATCAATGTTCTCATACCACGAGAGTGTCATTGGAATAATGATGGATGCTCTAGGTGTGGCATTAATGGGAAGAAATACAGTAGCTTCTCACTAACAATCACAGCAAAGACCTCATTTGCACCTCATTGGTGAAAAGGCGGCATAAGACACTACAGTCTGCCGACAGGAGGGTGGGACAGGATTGATATGCACTTCACACACAAAAAAAAAAGCACACTTTCATCAGCATGTTTGGACTGTGGCACAAACCAAACATGTTCTTTTAATCTTTAAAAGCATTCTTTACATTTCTAAATAAAAACAGTAATATTGTGAAATATTTTTGCATTATGTTTAAATATATTTTGAAATGTAAATAGTAATTTATTCCAGCATTTTTTTCCCCATACATTTTTCTTGTTAGGGTTATTTAATGAATTGAAAGTTCAAAAGAACATTATTAATTTAAAATAGAAAACTTTTGATGATTATGGTTCCAATATGTCACAGAAATGTTCCCTTATAATTGAACCAACTTTGTAATTGGACCTTAAATGTTACGCAATAATTAAAGGTGCCCAAGAATTCTTTTTCACAAGATGTAATATAAGTCTAAGGTGTCTCCTGAATGTGTCTGTGAAGTTTCAGCTCAAAATACCCCATAGATTTTTTTAAATTAATTTTTTTAACTGCCTATTTTGGGGCATCATTAACAATGCACTGATTTACACTCGGCGCTGCCCCCTTAAATCGCGTGCTCCCTGCCACATGAGCTGTCGACTATATTACAGCGCATTTACAAAGTTCACACAGCTAATATAACCCTCAAATGGATCTTTACAAGATGTTCGTCATGCATGCTGTATGCATGCTTCGAATTATGTGAGTAAAGTATTTATTTGGATGTTAAAGTTTTATTCTGAGTGAATTTGAGGCTGTCCTCCGTGGCTAACGGCTAATGCTACACTGTTGGAGATATTTATAAAGAATGAAGTTGTGTTTATGAATTATACAGACTGCAAGTGTTTAAAAAATGAAAATAGCGACGGCTCTTGTCTCCGTGAATACAGTAAGAAACAATGGTAACTTTAACCTCATTTAACAGTACATTAGCAACATGCTAACGAAACATTTAGAAAGACAATTTACAAATATCAGTAAAAATATAATGCTATCATGGATTATGTCAGTTATTATTGCTCCATCTGCCATTTTTCGCTGTTGTTCTTGCTTACCTAGTCTGATGATTCGGCTGTGTGCAGCTCCAGACATTAACTGGCTGCCCTTGTGTAATCCCTTTCATAATGTTGGGAACATGGGCTGGCATTATGCAAATATTGGGGCGTACACCCCGACTGTTACGTAACAGTCGGTGTTATGTTGAGATTCGCCTGTTCTTTGGAGGTCGTTTAAACAAATGTGATTTATATAAGAAGGAGGAAACAATGGGGTTTGAGACTCACTGTATGTCTTTTCCATGTACTGAACTCTTGTTATTTAACTATGCCAAGGTAAATTCAATTTTTGAATCTAGGGCACCTTTAATAATATTTTTGTAAAATATTTGTAAAATTATTTAAGTAAATATGAATGATTCATTGACTGACTGAATTGGAATATTTTTGATTGACGCATTAAAAATGACCATTTTGAATGCATTATTTTCAATTTTTGTATTATATTGTATGTATTGTAATTATTGTAACTTTTTATTTTTTGCAACCACTGTAGTCCTTAATTAAAATGTAAACAAACTCTCCATATACCTGTACTGACGTTGGACCCAAAACCAGCGCATGAGGCGGCTGCAAGCCTGCAGGTCTTGAAGGCCTAGTGGTCACTTTCTTCCACTCACTGCTATTGGATCCACCCAGCCTTGTGTGTGCCACAATGCGGTACTCGTAAGTGCTCCAGGGGCTGAGCACGGCCGAGCTGTCTAGGTAAGTGAGAGTCTGGTTGGGCTGCAAGGTTGCCACAGTAGAGATTTGCTGAGTGTCAGTGACTCTCCTCTCCACGGTGTAGCCATCCAGTTCCCCGTTGACATGACGTGGTGGGGCCCAGGACAAGAGCACTGAGGTCGGTGTGTCGGAGTAAAGCTGCGGGGCTGGGACATCCTCTGGGGGTGCTGGAGGGGTGCGTATGGTGTGGGACTCAGCAGATTGAGCACAGCCGGCTGCTGTGCAGGCCTCCACCTGTATGGTGTACTGGTGATAGGGTGCAAGCTGAGAAAGTGTGTGGCTGGTACTGTTCCCCGGCACAGTGGCAGTTAGCTGGTTGTTTTGGTATATGTTATAATGGGTTATGATGCCGTTGGGCTGTGATGGAGGAGACCAGGAGACAGAAGCACTTCTAGGTTGGATGTCAGAGAGTACAGGTGGGTCAACCGATCCAGGTCCTGAAGAAAGAAGACAGTAATAAGAACTATTCAATCTGCTGTGAAATAATAATTATTTTTGCAATTACATTTGTTGCCACTAGTGGTGAAGAAAATGCACATGCACAGGAAGTAGTGTAGTAAATAATAAACATGGAGTTGGGGAAGGTGGAGGGTTTCTGAAAATGCAAATGCTAACCAAGCATTTGAAGGTTGAGCATGCCAGCTTATTGGCTACTGATACAGCAGGAACCAATCAGCTGTGCCCTATAGAGAATCATGTGATTGCAAGCAGGTGAGTTCAGTTCACTTACACATACGCAAGGGTCAGCGTACACTACAGTGCGTGTGACGCGAATTTCGTCATCAGAAGAGTACGCGCACATGCGCATTTAATTTTTTTTTGCAGTAATTAGTTTATCCACAAGGTGGCAACCATGCCCTGGGGGCGCGATTCACAGAGTAGTCAAAGAAAAACAACATAAACAGAACGGACCAGAACGCATGCAAGCTACAGTGACAATGGAGCAGGGTTGCCAGGTTTTCACAACATAACCCGTCCAACTGCTTCTCAAAACTAACCCAATCGCATTTCAGGGGGGTCCTGTGGAAAAAAATCGCATTCCGGGGGGTAAAATTTGCGTTTTTGGAGGGGCTCCCCTGGCAAAAATTTGCATTCTAGAAATTAAATATCACGTTATTTTGAGTCAATTCAACCCGCGGACATGAAAAACCACCCGCGGCAACAGTGTAAAAACACTGCAATAGACAAGAGATTGTGCGAAGAGGTTAGAAAGTATTCTCATTTGTACAACTCTAGCATTAAAAAATACAAAGATGTTTACATGGTTGTAACTCATGGCGAGAGATTGCTCAAAACTGCGCATGCGTTGAACGCCTGTGTATGCGTACAGGTCAAATGAAGTATACTTTCCAAGGCTGTGCGTTCGACTGTGCGCATACACTAAAAAAGTGTTTTCACACGTGAAAAAAAGAAGTATACCCAGGGCTTTAAGGATCTATTAACCTGCGCCATCTAGAGTTTCATGAATTACATGTAATTATATATTATTAAATTATATAATATTATATAAAATATTCAAAAACTAATATTACATTTATAATAGTTTTTAATAAATATAATGTCATACAATTAAAACTATATGGATGTATAGATTATATAATAACAAAATAATAAAGCCATAAATATTATGATTTTAATGAATTATATTCACTAATAAGATTGCAATTCATTTTGCCTTTAAATGATTTGAACCAAAGGACTGATGAGTCTTGTTGATCTCCATGATCTAGAGAGACGCAGCTCCTCTCTGACAGCGCAGCATTGAGACTGACAGCACAAGGACACCGTCTGATTGGAGCAGCCTGATTCTCTGGATTAAAATGTAGAGCAGGGGGCTTGCAAATCAGCTCATTTGCCAAAGAGGATGGAGTCAGTCGCTGCATATCACAAGCAAATATGAAATTATATTTATGGATTTATTCGTTGGGGTTATGTGGCTAAGGGATATCAGCTATGTGTGAGGTGAGCCTCTGAAGGGTCTGCAGTGAATTGAAGGAAATCACTTAAGTTTCCTGCCTAGTCATTTTCTCTGAGTGGTTACAACAACAGCTGCCATGGCAGCGTTAACATCAAGAAATCCTTTGTGGATCTTCAGGCTCGGACAGCTCGGGTCATTTTCATAATTACACACGCACGCATGTACCAAAACACATGACGGTATCATCATGCATTCTGTCCCTCTCTCATGTCTGATGGCTGGTGCCTCAGCTATGACTGGTATGAAACAGACTAAAATGCTTTTGTTTCAAACTTAATTTCAATGAAATTAGTTGATTTTAAAGAAATCTTCACACCACATGCTTTATACAGTACTTGCAAAGTTTTTGTAAACCCCAAACCCTAACGGGATAGTCCACCAAAAAATAGAAATTCTGTAATTTACTCACTCTCATGTTCTATACCTTTGTAACTTTCTTTATTTTTGCAGAAAACAAAAGAAGATATTTTCAAGAATGCTGGGGTCTGAACAACATTGAATTTCATTTTATAGAAAAAAAAAAAAAAAAAACTTTTTCAAAACTTCTTTTGTGCTGATGCATACTAAGCATCATGACAATGGCAAATGCAGCATTTCATTTAAACACAACTGAGGCCTAAACCCTAAGACTACCTGAACACCTTCTTTTGCTGCTTTGCAAGCACTGGCATTTCCTTCAGGAAATGCAAATCGAGAAAATACTATTTTGATGATTTGTCTTTATTTGCTATGTGGAGCATTGCTATTGGGTTTCAGAATAATGCTGATCCAAAATGTCACATTGGTTTATTGCACTATATGTGCTCAGTCTGTGTGGCACGATATATGGATGCAGATTTACATTACAGTAATTTCTTATACCATTTTTCTGACAGAACTGTTAAGAAATCCCAGAAAAAAACTGAAGAATGATAAGTAAAAGAGCTCGAACATTTGGTAAAAGGAAAGCAGTTACAGGAGGAATATATGAGATGTGGTAATTGAAGTGAAGTTGTTTTGTTGCGTTTTAAGTGTCTCCTGTCTGCTCTGGAGCCTGGGCTGTCTGATTGATATTTGGGCCCTATGAAAGCTCATTTGAAGGTAATGTTTTCCTCCTCCATTTACATCCCACGGTAGCACGGTAATGGCGTACCGGCAAGGGCGTGTGGATCAAGGTGACTGGCTCTCTCTCTGCCGTGCTGGGCTGCTGATGTCTCCCCACAGATGGCCCACTTTCCACCTCCCATCACCATCACCTCCCAACTGACTCACTATGTATAGAGGAGACATAACCGGCTACATGTACTCTTTCTCTCCCCAAAGCTCAGCGGCCACCACAACAAGCATCAAGGTAATGACTTAAAAAAAAATCTAATAATGAAAAATAAAGGGACATGACAGAGAGGAAGCACACAGATGGAGCAAATTCGCTTCACAGTTGTATCACTTTTGCATGTTATTTAAAGGGATAGTTCACCCAAAAATTTAAATTCTGTAATCATTTACCGTCATTTTATCTTCGGAACACAAATGAAGATTTCTGCTCCCTCGTTGACAGCTACGCAACTACCACTTTGACACTTCAGAAGGTTCATAAAGAGATTGTAAAACTAATCCATATGAATTGAATGGTTTAGTCCAAATTTTCTGAAGAGTCGTGATCACTTTATATGATGAATAGATTGAATTTAGGGTTTTATTTACATATAAACATAGATCAGCGAACATAAACAGAAGCTCAACGAAGCCTGCGTGATGCACGAACACAAACCTCATTGGTTCTTGTTCAAGCTCAAACGTGCTACGTAACACACATGTCAAGCAAACATACTTGAGCTTCCATTTACCACAACTGATGTGTACGTTGATGAATGTTTGTATTTAAATAAAAGCTTAAATTATATCTGTTCAGTGTATTAAAAAAAAAAAAGGACAAAACTGCTCATATGGATTAGTCTCTTTTTGAACTTTTTGAAAGGTCAAAGTGGTAGTTGCATAGCTGTCAATGGAGGGACAGAAATTGCTCAGATTTTATTAAAAATATCTTCATTTGTGTTCAGAAGATGAATGGAAGTCTTATGGGTTTGGAACGACATAGTGGTGAGTAAATGATGACAGAATTTTCATTTTTGGGTGAACTAACCCTTTAAGAGCAAAATCCTGCATCTTATTCACTAACCACCTACAATTCACTTAAAGTTGCCCAAGAATGCTTTTTCACAAGATGTAATGTAAGTCTAAGGTGTCTCCTGAATGTGTCTGTGAAGTTTCAGCTCAAAATACCCCATAGATTTTTTAAATTTTTTAACTGCCTATTTTGGGGCATCATTAACTATACACTGATTTTGGCAGCACCGCCCCTTTAAATCGCGTGCTCCCTGCCACACAAGCTCTCGACTATATTACAGTGCATTTACAAAGTTCACACAGCTAATATAATTCTCAAATGGATCTTTACAAGATGTTCGTCATGCATGCTGTATGCATGCTTCGAATTATGTGAGTAAAGTATTTATTTTGATGTTTACGTTTGATTCTGTATGAGTTTGAGGCTATATGCTCTGTGGCTAACGGCTAATGCTACACTGTTGGAGAGATTTATAAAGAATGAAGTTGTGTTTATGCATTATACAGACTGCACATGTTTAAAAATGAAAATAGCGACGGCTCTTGTCTCCGTGAATACAGTAATAAACGATGGTAACTTTAACCACATTTAACAGTACATTAGCAACATGCTAACGAAACATTTAGAAAGACAATTTACAAATATAGCTGCGAGCAGCGATGGCGGGCCCAAGCCCGGTGGCACCGCCACCCCGGTGGCTTCAGGGCAACTGTGCACAGCGGGCAATAGGCACTTAAAACGGTTAAACATCAAAGGACTATGTCAAATTCACTCCACATTTACTGCACTACAAGGTGCCACTATAGAGCCCCTCCTCCCTGCCCATTTTCAAAGGATTACATGTGCCAAGTTTTAACATTATTCTGATGAATTTTGAAGCAAATCAGGTAAAAATAAGAGGGTGATCTCAATGTATGCTGAAAGTGACACATTTTCTGCTTCCAGTTGGTGGCGCTATGACTTTGAATCACAATAGTCACATCCATGTGATCAGCCTTGTACAACGAAGACTAAGCCGAAGTTTCATCAAAATCAATTAATGTATGCAGGAGTTATAACACTTTGTTTCCCTTTTCTTGTCATAAATTCGTTGCCTCGCCACGGCCAAACCATTTGAGATATCCAAAATCCGTTTGCAATTAAACAACTTCAATGTGTTAGCAACAAGTTAAAAAAAGCTTGGTGTAAATTGGATAAACCCTGTAGGAGTAGTAGTATAAAATTCATAGCCTGTTTTTTCAAAAAATTAACATTCAAACCAAAATAGCTGACTTCCTGTTGGTCGGAGCTAATGAATGTAAATTAGAAAATTGTCCGGCTTGATGAGAACAATATGTGTACCGAGTTTGGTGACTGTAGGAAAAACTAACCCCCCCACTTTTGTCAAAAGGTGGCGCTACTGAGCCCCTCCACCACGCCCATTTCTATGGCTTTGTCCATGTCTACTGGTTGACAATATTGATGTGTGTGTCGAGTTTCATGCAATTTGAAGCATGTTAAGAGCCTCAAAAACACTCAAGAATATTATTACAGTTTGACCTGTTGCCATGGCAACAATATTTCAAATATCAAAAATCCTGTCATAGGTCTACATCTGCTGTGTATTGACATTACACTGATGAAGTTTGAAGCAAATCAGGTAAAAATAAGAGGGTGATCTCAAAACATTTCAAAAGTGATACACTTCCTGCTGCCAGTTGGTGGCGCTATAACTTTGACTCACAATAGTCACATCCATGTGATCAGACTCCTATAACGAACACACTCGTGAAGTTTCATAAAGATCAATATATGTATGCAGACGTTATAACACATTTCCTGTTTCCTTTTTCTCGCCATAAATTAGTTGCCTCGCCACGGCCAAACCGTTCGAGATATCAAAAATCCCCTGGCAATTTTTCATCATCAGTGTCTTGACTTCATGCTGACCGAGTTTGGTAGCGATCGGATTAATCGTCTAGGAGGAGTATATCAAATTCCAGAGCATGCGTTTTTCAAACAACCCTTAATAGCTGACTTCCTGTTGGCGTGGTGTTTAACTTAGAGCACGAAAGTTGTTCGGCCCGATGAGGTCTATATGTGTACTGAGTTTCATACTAATACGTGCAAGCGTGTTTAATATATGGACCAAATTTTCAGACTTTTTTCAAGGGGGCGCTGTCGAGCCCCCCTGCCACGCCCGGGTACCAGCCTCTCCGGCGTCCTAATGGCCGCGGATTCCAATGTGTGTGCCAATTTTCAAGAGTTTTTGAGCATGTTAAGGCCCCCAAAATGCCCCGGAAGACGGAAAAAAAAATAAAATAAAATAAAATAAATATAGCTGCGAGCAGCGATGGCGGGCCCAAGCCCGGTGGCACCGCCACCCCGGTGGCTTCAGGGCAACTGTGCACAGCGGGCAATAGGCACTTAAAACGGTTAAACATCAAAGGACTATGTCAAATTCACTCCACATTTACTGCACTACAAGGTGCCACTATAGAGCCCCTCCTCCCTGCCCATTTTCAAAGGATTACATGTGCCAAGTTTTAACATTATTCTGATGAATTTTGAAGCAAATCAGGTAAAAATAAGAGGGTGATCTCAATGTATGCTGAAAGTGACACATTTTCTGCTTCCAGTTGGTGGCGCTATTACTTTGAATCACAATAGTCACATCCATGTGATCAGCCTTGTACAACGAAGACTAAGCCGAAGTTTCATCAAAATCAATTAATGTATGCAGAAGTTATAACACTTTGTTTCCCTTTTCTTGCCATAAATTCGTTGCCTCGCCACGGCCAAACCGTTTGAGATATCCAAAATCCGTTTGCAATTAAACAACTTCAATGTGTTAGCAACAAGTTAAAAAAAGTTTGGTGTAAATTGGATAAACCCTGTAGGAGCAGTAGTATAAAATTCATAGCCTGTTTTTTCAAAAAATTAACATTCAAACCAAAATAGCTGACTTCCTGTTGGTCGGAGCTAATGAATGTAAATTAGAAAATTGTCCGGCTTGATGAGAACAATATGTGTACCGAGTTTGGTGATTGTAGGAAAAACTAACCCCCCCACTTTTGTCAAAAGGTGGCGCTACTGAGCCCCTCCACCACGCCCATTTCTATGGCTTTGTCCATGTCTACTGGTTGACAATATTGATGTGTGTGTCGAGTTTCATGCAATTTGAAGCATGTTAAGAGCCTCAAAAACACTCAAGAATATTATTACAGTTTGACCTGTTGCCATGGCAACAATATTTCAAATATCAAAAATCCTGTCATAGGTCTACATCTGCTGTGTATTGACATTACACTGATGAAGTTTGAAGCAAATCAGGTAAAAATAAGAGGGTGATCTCAAAACATTTCAAAAAGTGATACACTTCCTGCTGCCAGTTGGTGGCGCTATAACTTTGACTCACAATAGTCACATCCATGTGATCAGACTCCTATAACGAACACACTCGTGAAGTTTCATAAAGATCAATATATGTATGCAGACGTTATAACACATTTCCTGTTTCCTTTTTCTCGCCATAAATTCGTTGCCTCGCCACGGCCAAACCGTTCGAGATATCAAAAATCCCCTGGCAATTTTTAATCATCAGTGTCTTGACTTCATGCTGACCGAGTTTGGTGGCGATCGGATTAATCGTCTAGGAGGAGTATATCAAATTCCAGAGCATGCGTTTTTCAAACAACCCTTAATAGCTGACTTCCTGTTGGCGTGGTGTTTAACTTAGAGCACGAAAGTTGTTCGGCCCGATGAGGTCTATATGTGTACTGAGTTTCATACTAATACGTGCAAGCGTGTTTAATATATGGACCAAATTTTCAGACTTTTTTCAAGGGGGCGCTGTCGAGCCCCCCTGCCACGCCCGGGTACCAGCCTCTCCGGCGTCCTAATGGCCGCGGATTCCAATGTGTGTGCCAATTTTCAAGAGTTTTTGAGCATGTTAAGGCCCCCAAAAAGCCCCGGAAGACGGAAAAAAAATAAAAAAAAAAAAAAAAAAAAAATAATAATAATCCTTAGAAGAACAAGAGGGCCCTGCGCGAATTTTCGCTTGGGCCCTAATAAATATAGCTGCGAGCAGCGATGGCGGGCCCAAGCCCGGTGGCACCGCCACCCCGGTGGCTTCAGGGCAACTGTGCACAGCGGGCAATAGGCACTTAAAACGGTTAAACATCAAAGGACTATGTCAAATTCACTCCACATTTACTGCACTACAAGGTGCCGCTATAGAGCCCCTCCTCCCTGCCCATTTTCAAAGGATTACATGTGCCAAGTTTTAACATTATTCTGATGAATTTTGAAGCAAATCAGGTAAAAATAAGAGGGTGATCTCAATGTATGCTGAAAGTGACACATTTTCTGCTTCCAGTTGGTGGCGCTATGACTTTGAATCACAATAGTCACATCCATGTGATCAGCCTTGTACAACGAAGACTAAGCCGAAGTTTCATCAAAATCAATTAATGTATGCAGAAGTTATAACACTTTGTTTCCCTTTTCTTGCCATAAATTCGTTGCCTCGCCACGGCCAAACCGTTTGAGATATCCAAAATCCGTTTGCAATTAAACAACTTCAATGTGTTAGCAACAAGTTAAAAAAAGCTTTGGTGTAAATTGGATAAACCCTGTAGGAGCAGTAGTATAAAATTCATAGCCTGTTTTTTCAAAAAATTAACATTCAAACCAAAATAGCTGACTTCCTGTTGGTCGGAGCTAATGAATGTAAATTAGAAAATTGTCCGGCTTGATGAGAACAATATGTGTACCGAGTTTGGTGACTTGTAGGAAAAACTAACCCCCCCACTTTTGTCAAAAGGTGGCGCTACTGAGCCCCTCCACCACGACCCATTTCTATGGCTTTGTCCATGTCTACTGGTTGACAATATTGATGTGTGTGTCGAGTTTCATGCAATTTGAAGCATGTTAAGAGCCTCAAAAACACTCAAGAATATTATTACAGTTTGACCTGTTGCCATGGCAACAATATTTCAAATATCAAAAATCCTGTCATATGGTCTACATCTGCTGTGTATTGACATTACACTGATGAAGTTTGAAGCAAATCAGGTAAAAATAAGAGGGTGATCTCAAAACATTTCAAAAAGTGATACACTTCCTGCTGCCAGTTGGTGGCGCTATAACTTTGACTCACAATAGTCACATCCATGTGATCAGGACTACCTACAAGCAACACACTCGTGAAGTTTCATAAAGATCAATATATGTATGCAGACGTTATAACACATTTCCTGTTTCCTTTTTCTCGCCATAAATTCGTTGCCTCGCCACGGCCAAACCGTTCGAGATATCAAAAATCCCCTGGCAATTTTTAATCATCAGTGTCTTGACTTCATGCTGACCGAGTTTGGTGGCGATCGGATTAATCGTCTAGGAGGAGTATATCAAATTCCAGAGCATGCGTTTTTCAAACAACCCTTAATAGCTGACTTCCTGTTTGGCGTGGTGTTTAACTTAGAGCACGAAAGTTGTTCGGCCCGATGAGGTCTATATGTGTACTGAGTTTCATACTAATACGTGCAAGCGTTTGTTTAATATATGGACCAAATTTTCAGACTTTTTTCAAGGGGGCGCTGTCGAGCCCCCTGCCACGCCCGGGTACCAGCCTCTCCGGCGTCCTAATGGCCGCGGATTCCAATGTGTGTGCCAATTTTCAAGAGTTTTTGAGCATGGTTAAGGCCCCCAAAAAGCCCCGGAAGACGGAAAAAAAATAAAAAAAAAAAAAAAAAAAAAAAATAATAATAATCCTTAGAAGAACAAGAGGGCCCTGCGCGAATTTTCGCTTGGGCCCTAATAATCCTTAGAAGAACAAGAGGGCCCTGCGCGAATTTTCGCTTGGGCCCTAATAATCCTTAGAAGAACAAGAGGGCCCTGCGCGAATTTTCGCTTGGGCCCTAATAATAAATATAGCTGCGAGCAGCGATGGCGGGCCCAAGCCCGGTGGCACCGCCACCCCGGTGGCTTCAGGGCAACTGTGCACAGCGGGCAATAGGCACTTAAAACGGTTAAACATCAAAGGACTATGTCAAATTCACTCCACATTTACTGCACTACAAGGTGCCACTATAGAGCCCCTCCTCCCTGCCCATTTTCAAAGGATTACATGTGCCAAGTTTTAACATTATTCTGATGAATTTTGAAGCAAATCAGGTAAAAATAAGAGGGTGATCTCAATGTATGCTGAAAGTGACACATTTTCTGCTTCCAGTTGGTGGCGCTATTACTTTGAATCACAATAGTCACATCCATGTGATCAGCCTTGTACAACGAAGACTAAGCCGAAGTTTCATCAAAATCAATTAATGTATGCAGAAGTTATAACACTTTGTTTCCCTTTTCTTGCCATAAATTCGTTGCCTCGCCACGGCCAAACCGTTTGAGATATCCAAAATCCGTTTGCAATTAAACAACTTCAATGTGTTAGCAACAAGTTAAAAAAAGTTTGGTGTAAATTGGATAAACCCTGTAGGAGCAGTAGTATAAAATTCATAGCCTGTTTTTTCAAAAAATTAACATTCAAACCAAAATAGCTGACTTCCTGTTGGTCGGAGCTAATGAATGTAAATTAGAAAATTGTCCGGCTTGATGAGAACAATATGTGTACCGAGTTTGGTGATTGTAGGAAAAACTAACCCCCCACTTTTGTCAAAAGGTGGCGCTACTGAGCCCCTCCACCACGCCCATTTCTATGGCTTTGTCCATGTCTACTGGTTGACAATATTGATGTGTGTGTCGAGTTTCATGCAATTTGAAGCATGTTAAGAGCCTCAAAAACACTCAAGAATATTATTACAGTTTGACCTGTTGCCATGGCAACAATATTTCAAATATCAAAAATCCTGTCATAGGTCTACATCTGCTGTGTATTGACATTACACTGATGAAGTTTGAAGCAAATCAGGTAAAAATAAGAGGGTGATCTCAAAACATTTCAAAAAGTGATACACTTCCTGCTGCCAGTTGGTGGCGCTATAACTTTGACTCACAATAGTCACATCCATGTGATCAGACTCCTATAACGAACACACTCGTGAAGTTTCATAAAGATCAATATATGTATGCAGACGTTATAACACATTTCCTGTTTCCTTTTTCTCGCCATAAATTCGTTGCCTCGCCACGGCCAAACCGTTCGAGATATCAAAAATCCCCTGGCAATTTTTAATCATCAGTGTCTTGACTTCATGCTGACCGAGTTTGGTGGCGATCGGATTAATCGTCTAGGAGGAGTATATCAAATTCCAGAGCATGCGTTTTTCAAACAACCCTTAATAGCTGACTTCCTGTTGGCGTGGTGTTTAACTTAGAGCACGAAAGTTGTTCGGCCCGATGAGGTCTATATGTGTACTGAGTTTCATACTAATACGTGCAAGCGTGTTTAATATATGGACCAAATTTTCAGACTTTTTTCAAGGGGGCGCTGTCGAGCCCCCCTGCCACGCCCGGGTACCAGCCTCTCCGGCGTCCTAATGGCCGCGGATTCCAATGTGTGTGCCAATTTTCAAGAGTTTTTGAGCATGTTAAGGCCCCCAAAAAGCCCCGGAAGACGGAAAAAAAAAAAAAAAAAAAAAAAAAAAAAAAAAAATAATAATCCTTAGAAGAACAAGAGGGCCCTGCGCGAATTTTCGCTTGGGCCCTAATAATCCTTAGAAAAACAAGAGGGCCCTGCGCGAATTTTCGCTTGGGCCCTAATAATCCTTAGAAGAACAAGAGGGCCCTGCGCGCTTAATTCGCTTGGGCCCTAATAATAATCCTTAGAAGAACAAGAGGGCCCTGCGCGAATTTTCGCTTGGGCCCTAAATATCACTAAAAATATCATGCTATCATGGATCATGTCAGTTATTAATGCTCCATCTGCCATTTTTCGCTGTTGTTCTTGCTGGCTTACCTTGTCTGTGCACAGATCCAGACGTTAATACTGCCTTTCCTTGTCTAATGCCTTGAACATGGGCTGGCATATATGCAAATATTGGGGTCATACATATTAATGATCCCGGCCGTTACGTAACAGTCGGTGTTATGTTGAGATCCGCGTGTTTTCCGGAAGTCTTTTAAACAAATGAGATTTATATAAGAAGGAGGAAGCAATGGGGTTTGAAACTCAATGTATGTCTTTTCCATGTACTGAACTCTTGTTATTCAACTATGCCAATATAAATTCAATATTTAATTCTAGGGCACCTTTAACCAGGTGCAAAAAGCACTAAAACAGCTCTGCGATGTAAATTAGAATCATCTGTGTACACTACTGTTTAAAAGTTGTTGTTTTTTTGGAAAGAAATTAATACTTTTATTTAGTAAGGATAAAAGTATCTTTTGAACTATCTATTAATCGAGGGGTCCTGAAAAAACGTATTGTTTTTACAAAAATACTAGGTAGCGCAACTATTTTCAACACTGATAAATATAAGAAATGCTTCTTGAGCATCAAATCAGTGTATTAGAATGATTTTTACCATGTGACAATTTAAAATACATTTTAAAATACATTAAAATAGAAAACAGTTATTGTAAATTGTAATAATATTTCAATATTATTGTTTTGCTGTTTTTTAAACAAATAAATGCAGTCTCGGTCAACCTTAGAGACTTCTTTAAAAAACATAAAAAACTTGAAAATCGACCCCAACCTTTTGAACGGTGGTGTATATTTTTATTGATCATGGCAGCATTATCAAATGAATCAAATGGTAGAGAAAAATATTATAAATACAGATGTGCATACTTTTAGCATTTTTAAGAGCCAATTAAGCCACAACTAAACAGTCAGAATGGACCTGTTTGCCACATTTTCAATTTTGTTCCGTTAACTGATCTGCTAATTCCTATACCAAATTGAGCGGTAGGTGCAAATAATCAGCGCCATCAGCTGACAAAATAGTCTCACTATTTTTATAATGCCAAGTGTCTTCAATATGTAGTAGAAATAAATGCATTATCTAAATAAACTGACCTTTTTTTCAGCCTTATCATAATGACTCTGATCACGAAATGATGTCAAAAAATAAAGAGGTTTAATTCCCATTAGTCATCCCTAACCCTAACTCAAGCCTCCTCCATTTTCAGTTCACACAGTCGGCCGCTGCTTATGATTCCGGCCCAGATTTCTCCATTCATCTAGTAGCTGTTATTTTTGGGGGTAATTTTTTACTGTGTCTGTGAAGGGGCCCTGCCGATTTCACTCCCTCTCCCTCCTGATAAATAAACAATGCACAGATCTGACCTTTGGGTTAACAGGTTTTTATGCTTGCTCCACTCAGCACTCTAACTGATTCAATTACCACAAAGGTTCAGGAGCGTCCATGAATACTGAAAAAGCTCACGGCCGCCGCCACCGCGAAACGCCCGCATAGGTGCTCGCCGGCAAATCCAATGTGGCTCTCAGGAGAAATTCCTTAATTGTAAATAATTTTACCACATGAGACAATCAAGTCACCTTGAACGTGAACCACCCCTCCTTACTTCATCCCCCGGCCAGCCTTCCTTCCTCGGCTCAGCCGCCCGGTCTTTCGGTCTGCAGAGGCAAAGTGTTATTTAAGCTTTACTGGTCTGCGTTAAATTCCGCAATTTGAAGGGCTGTTAAGTTTTTCAATTGAAATTTCATTTAAGATGCAGGTGCTTTTGATTTTATTGATGCTTTACTGCTCTCAGGGTACAAGCAAGAACACAGTGCAATAACAGCAGTCGGCCTCAATCAGGCATCGGCAACAGCTGTAATCTCAGGACATTTGGAATACTTAGAGAGGCCTTTCCTGGGCCACTATAAATCGCTACAGCAGAAGGGAAAACAAGAGCGCGGGCCGCCAAGCCTTAAATCACATTTATAAGGATTTGGTTAGCATAATAATAACACAATCAAGTGACAAGGCAAGGAGGGGGGACCGGGAAACGTGAAGGAAAGAGAGGATTATTTTTAGCATTGCAGAGGTCCTTGTGACAATATGATCGCTTTGAAGGTTAGCTTGGCTGATGTCAACTAGGACGGATGTCGTCGGTATGCTACTTTCAAGAAGCTGTTTAGCACAAAAGAAGATTGTAAAGAAAGAAAATGACAAAAAAATCTTGAGTATTCTTTATCTGAAAGATTTCTTTTAGTTTTGAACTTGATGAAGTGTACGCTATTGTACAGTAAGTTATTTATTTCAAGGTGAACTGCACAGCTGCAGTTGCTCTACCCACAACATTTTAACGACTTCACATGGGGACGGGGTGATAATTAATATCAAGATGAAATAGTAAAGGTTGGGGATGATTCTATTTAAATTAAAACATTTACATGCTCACATTAACAGTACTATTTACAGAATGAACCAGAAAGAGTAATGTTAACCTGCCAAAAAAAAAAAAGTCTTAAAATCTTGGGAGAGAACTAAAATGAAAGTTGAACTGTACATATACTTTAAATATATCAGAATTACTAGAGAAAAAAAAAAAGCCCTACAATTGGCCCTCTAAACCCTTTTATGTATATGTCACTCCAAGCACAAACCCATGCGCTTCAGCACAGGCAGAGAAGACAGAGAAAAGAGCTCTTCTACATGGCAAAGTTTATGTTCACTGAACCGCCTGTCAAGTCTAAGGGGTAAAAATTCATGGATGGAATTACATTAAAAAGATGGTTATAAAATCTTAATGGAATGATAAAAAGGAGAGGAATGAGGGCCTTTTGAATACTTAAAATGCTCATACATCTTCACTAAGGAGATTTCTAGTAGTGTTCTGACATACTGCAGAACAAAAAGAGCCAAACAGACAAACCTAAGTGTTCCCACAGCTCCATCAGTAAGGCTCATGTATTCACCAAACCAGAAATGTGTTCTTTTGAACTCATATTATACTGGATAAAATTTGGCATCATCATTAAATGGATAGTTCACCCTAAAATTAAAATTAAATCATCATTTACGTACCCTGGTGTTGTTATAATGCAGTATGCCGTTGTTTCATTTTTTGGACCACAAAAGGAGTAATTTAAAAAAAAAATTTACCTATCGCTCTCGTCCATATTATGCAGTAAATAGCGACCAGCATCAAGCTTTCAAAAAAAAAGATGTAAAATTATTACAGAGTGGTCCCATTCAACACACGTTGAATTTCCCACTTGTTCAGGGTGTAATACGACGTTTGGTAAAAAAACAAACCAAAATTGTATGTATTATTTAACAAAAATCCTGAACTTGGCCATTGGTCTTCTGTGCATGTATGCACAACTCTATGCAGACTCTATTAGTGCCACAGTTCACGCCGACTTTCCCAGAAAAAGCACACAAGTTGTGAGAAATTCAATTCAATTTAATTCACATTTATTTGTATAGCGCTTTTCACGATACATACCATTTCAAAGCAGCTTTACAGAGAATGCATGTCAACATCACAATTTAAAGAACGCAGTTAGCAAATAATGTAATAATTTAGGCAATTAATTTACAATCACTGTTAGCAAGATTAATAAATACCTGGCATGAAATACAAAGCCTAGAATTTCCAAAAAAAAAGTATCTGTGTACTTCACTGAGTTGAAAATGTCCGGACCAGAACTCTGGTTGTCAGATTACAGTCAGAATGACAGTTGACAGATGTGAACGCGATAACTTCTTGTTGTGATGAACACAACAAATATATATTCACCTCAGAGAAGAAAGCACATGGATTGTATTTCATGTCGCATTTTTCTTAGTCTTGATTTCTCACAACTTCAGAGTTGGATTGAACTGCAGCACTATTATCTCACGAAAGCGCATGTCGCATAACCTTGCACAGAAGATCAATGGCTAAGTTCAGGATTTTCATGAAATAATACATAATTTTTATTTATTTATTTATTCATTTGCCAAACCCTATCATATACCCCCAGGAATATGATATATTTAAAATTGATGCTTGTCATTATTCACTGCCTTTATATGGATGAGTGGGAGTGGGACATTTACATATTTTTTTTGTAGTCCGAAAAAGAAAGCACAGCTTACTACATTAGAACACCAGGGTGAGTAAATGATGACTTAATGTTCATTCTAGGTTGAAATAACCCTTTAACATCAGCTATTATTACAGTGACTTACTTTTAAACTAAAAACAACCAATACTGCGGGTGAAAAACAGACCCATCAAGTACATTTAAAATAAAATAAAATCTAAAAGTACCCCCTGGAACCTCATTAGGAATCATGGTTTCAAATGATATGCCATATTTGAAATTAAAGAAAAAGAAAAATAACCATACAATAACAGAACATCAATGTTAAATCCAAATAAGATGGCAAAAGGTGACAATTCAAATATTTATTTATTTATTTATTAGACACTGTAGGTGATTGCTTACACAGCATCTTATATAGGCCAGCTCATGCACACAGCCTATAGTATGTGCTGCTGTGAACATTTCACACAGAGGTGGAGAAATCTCTCTAGAGGGGATTTCTAAATTAGAGATGAAGATGTGCGGGCAGACTGGGACCCTATCAAAGAAGAAAAAGAGCTAAAGAAAATATGACATACGTTTCTCTCCTCCTATTTCACCTTGCCCATCCTTTCCTCTTCCTTTATCATGCGGCCGGACACATTATTTTGAAGAATCTCCTCAATTCTTTCCTACTGTTAATTTAGTGCGGCTTTGCCGGGTACTATTTCACGTTGATGGGGCGGCTGATGATATGTGTGAGAGTGTTTATTAGCAGTGCCAGGAGCCACTAAAACTCACGCTTTCCCCATAATCCTGCTGCAGAGAGCCGAATATGCCGCATCGAGGCTCTTCACAGCTCATTTCGGAAAAGAAATAAAGGGCTTTTCTCTTTAACAATAACAATCATTTCTCTCCTTCTTGGTAATGCCCAACTGTTCTCAAAGTCATCACCCCTGCCTCAAAGAAAGAGATGTGTAAATAGAGCTAGAGTGAAGGGCTCATTTCTGCTGCCAGATACATGCAGATGGAAAGTGAGGAGGAGGATGGTTTTGATTTATATAGCATGCTGATCAGGATTTGACATGTCGCTTGTTTGGGATTAGGTTGACTTTTAGAAGAGCTGCTAATATGGTGCATGCTGGGTCATTGCAGTTTTGGCATATGGTAGAGTATTTACATAAAAGTGCCAGTTTCCTTATTGCAATGCTCAACAAAATAAGGAACTAACTACACATCTAGCCTCCATGCTTTAAAAATCTTTCCAACTTCTGTACTATACGTGAATACTGTATCAACAAACAGTGGTGCACTAAAAAAGTATTTTCACATAGATATTTAAGAAATTATATTTAATAAATATATGTATTTAATAGGGCTGTCAAACAATTAATCATCATGACTAATCATATCCAAAATAAAAGTTTGTGTTTACATAATATATGTGTGTGTACTGTGTATAATTATTATGTATATTTAAATACACACATATTTAAGAAATATTTGCATGTATATGCTGTAAATATATTTATATAATTTATATTATATATAAATGAATGCTGGGCAAACAATTAATCATGATTAATCACATCCAAAATAAAAGTTTGTGTTCACATAATATATGTGACACATAATATATAGTGACAGCACTAGAAATATATTAATAATACAAATATTTAAAAAAAAATTATACAGATATTTTAATAAAATATATTTAAATAAAAGTTTGCACAAATATTTACATACTGTATTTTGGGTTTTTTAAGTCACATTTTATACAGTGATGTCATATCATATGATATCCTTAACCCAAATTGTGAGTTGATTGCTAAAATGAACATCCATCCATCCGTCCGTCCGTCCGTCCGTCCATCCAACCAAATGCTGTTTTCATTCAACCCTATTTAAACTACTACACATATTCTTGAGTGATCAACAACACATCTGATGCAGATTCTTCAAGGCAATTTATGACACCCTCTTAAAGAACAATGCAACCTATGAAAGAGATGCTAAGCATCCATAAAAAATACTAATTGCAAGCTGCAAGATCAAGTATACAGACACATGGTGCAACACAAGCAGACCAAAGCAGAATCCAAGACAAGATACAGAACAAAAAGTCTCAATGAGGCTGTGAATGTTACTCAGATCACGTAGTTCTGCTCTCAGATGGAGGGAAAACTCTTCCCAAAAGCAGAAGTTGTGAAGTGCTGCAGGGCATTGTGGGGAGGGGGTAGGGGGTTGTCTCCAAGCATGATAATGAAGAGGTGATGGTCCATAATACAGTGCAATCTGAGTGTATGCAAATACTGGCTCAGTAATTATAATGTATGTGCTAATAGGCTGAAGTATAATTAATTTATAACTTAGCAGAGAGTGTCTGTTATGATCCTTAATATGATTCTATTACAGTAATCAGTCCAAAATGACACCGGCAAGGTCATGTGGAAGAGGCGTACCTTTAACTAGTGATCTCTGCCCACTGGCCCTCTCTCTCTCACTCTCTCTCTCAACACCTGCTCTTCTCTGTGGGACAAGCCTCACAGAGGAACCGCCTGACATGTGGTTAAACACACACTCTTTGTGTGCTTAATGATTTTCTGTTGTGTTAGTGAACATTGTGTGTGTGTGTGTGTGTGTGTGTGTGTGTGTGTGTGTTTCAGTTGTGGAACTCACTGTCTTGTGCAGTAAAAAGAGATACCCATGGGCTGCTGGTTTCTCCATGGCTGTTGGACACCAGCAGTCTAAAATGATACTCAGTAAACGGTTCCAGTTCCTTCACCATGTGACTAAAGATGGTCGTCTCATCGTCCATTAACCTGAAGACAGAAATAAATGTGCATGCACAAACATGTTACACTAAACTTAACAGTGTTACATGACAAAAAATGATTTGTTGACATCCCGTAGATGTACTGATATTCTGGAATGTTCATTTTCTTCAGCTTTCAATAAAAGCAATTTTCCCAGGGTTGACATATTCCCTAGTAAAATAGAGTGCAGGACATATAAAAGTGTTTAAAAAAAACTATATCCACTTTATTATGGAAACAAATTTCCACTTCAGAGTAAAAAAAAGAAAGAAAAAAAAAGTCACAATTATGAGAAATAAAGAAGATACACTACCATTCAAAAGTTTGGATTTACATTTTTTTGAAGAAGTCTCTTGCACTCAGCAAGGCTACATTTATTTGATCAAAAATACAGAAAAATATAGTGAAATTATATTACAATTTAAAATAAATGTTGTTTTTTAAATATATATATTTTAAAATGTTATTTTTTCCAATGACGGCAAAGCTGAATTTTTTTCAGAAATCTAATATGTGACCCTGGACCACAAAACCTGTCATGAGGGTCAATTTTTTTGAAATTGAGATTTGTATATCATCTGAAAGCTGAATAATTATGTTTTTCATTGATGTATGGTTTGTTAGGATAGGACAATATTTAAAAATATGGAATCTGAGGGTGCAAAATATTGAGAAAATTGCCTTTAAAGATGTCCAAATGAAGTCCTTAGCAATGCTTATCCACTCACAAAAATACATTTTTGATATATTTATGCTAGGAAATTTACAAAATATCTACATGGAACATTGTTTTGAATGATCGTCTCCAGCTTGGTGTTGTTTTCTTGTGTTAAAATAAATGTTTTGCAAAGAATTGGCGTGTCTGTTCTCCTATTTGTTGCAGCTGAAGAGCCGGATGTAACAAGTGGGGGCTCGTCCGGGATTTGAACACAGGACCTCTCTTATTATTATCAATGTTGTGCTGCTTAATATTTTTAGAGAAACCGTGATACATGTATTTTTTCAGTCTTCTTTGTTAAATACAAAGTTCAAAATAAATATTGTGTAACATAATATAAATGATTTTAATGTCACTTTTGGCCAACTTAATAGGTCCTTGCTGAATAAAAATGTTAACTTCTTTCAAAAATAACAACAAAACTGGTTTTTATTCCTATTCTAGAGAGCATCTGATTGGCCCAAAAACAAAACAAAACAAAAAACAACAGTGTGTGGTGCAGGCTAAGCAATATTTAGCCTGTTTTCTTCACAAAGACTGTAATTCCAGTTCTGACTTAATAGGTGCTTTAAAATTATTAAAATATCTTTTCCAGTAAGTAGTCAAAATCAAATCAACAGTGATCTTAGGATTGAATGTGTTCATCAACTTCTATGGTTAGAATATGTCATTATTCTGATGAAAATACAAGCTGATATTTTTATTGAATTGAAATGAAAAAACAGATATAATCAAGCTGCATTAAATGGCTTACAAGTCCTGCTGATTGGAACAAATCTTTGCTGGTTTTTAAGAAGCGTCAACTTCCACAGAGCTTCACGATTAAATTTACCATGGAGTATAATAAATAAATCACATGAACAATGAAATACATTTCAAAAGAATCCCAGGAAATGAGGGTGATATATAATACATGCGCCTAGTCATTTATTTATTACAACAGAATGAGAATTCCCCTATTTCTGATTAAATTGCAATTTGTTGTCAGGGAGCATGTAATGCATACATATTAGATAAAACATTTGTTTCTTTCTTTTTTTTCCATAAGGACAGCCCTGGTCTAGGCCTATTATTTGATATTCCTGTACATCTGCTCTACAACAAGCAACTGCTGCTTTCTTCCCTTTAGATCAAATACTTTAGATACAGATATATCCTGCAAGTCTCCAGATTCACTGTCTTAGATCATTTTGTATTTTCAGCACAAAAATGTACTGTTGATGGTAGCATGTTTGCTGTGGCAGTGGTGTGTACACAGTTAAAGGTCTTGATTATTTTGTTGAGCTGAGCTTACTGGTGAACTTGTGGGGAAGCTGAAGTTCTCATCTGGAGCCTGTAGCGCAGGGGTCCGGGAGCGTTGTGGCGCGCTGGAGCAGCCCAGGCCACCTGCAGCGAGGTGGGGGTGGCAGCTGCCAGCCTGGGGGGCAGGAGGCCATCTGGAGCTGTATGTGGAGAGGATACAGAGGTGAAGTGGAGCAGAGAAAAGACCTGCACGGTGCAGCATATGCTAAAGAACATGGGTAGAAACACTGCTGGGGATGGGAGCATTTTAGGGGTGAGCTTACTGTATATATACACTACAACATATGCTGGACAACAAACACTCACAATGGGATACAATGCGTTTATGGAGGACCTACTGAATGAAATGGGTTTAAAGGGAAAGATTGGTTTTCATTTAGTTGCCAATATTATATGTCAGCTATGTTTAAGCTGTTTCTTTACAGTTATTTGGACAGCCATTAGATTTATCTGAACTTTTGGTTTAAAAAAGCATCAATATTACTGAAATTTTTTTTTTTAATGTCAACATACACAAAAAGTTCCACAACATACTTTTTCCAAGAAAAATACTAAGCAGCACAATGTGCTTTCAACATTGAATAATATGTTTCTTGAGCACCAAATCATAATTTTACAATGATTTCTAAAGGATCGTGTGACGCTGAACCATGTGGAAGAATGAACTGCTGAAAATTCATGGAAGAGAAGAAATTGTTGAATAAAGTCATTATTTTTGTTTTGTTTTTGTGCACAAAAAGTAACTTTGTTGCTTCAAAACATTAAGGTTGAACCACTGTAGTCATGTGGTGACTCAAGAATATTTTTTGTGTGCAAAAAAACCCAAAATAACATCTTTTTAACAATATCTAGTGATGGCCGATTTCAAAACACTGCTTCATGAAGCTTCGGAGCTTTACGAATCAAATCTGTCGCTTGGAGTGCCAAAGTCACATGATTTCAGCAGTTTGGCAGTTTGATACACGATCCGAATCACTGATTCGACTCAAAAGATTTATAATGCTCCAAAGTGGTGTTTTGAAATCGGCCATCACTAGATATTGTTAAAAAGTCGTTATTTTACAAACATTTGTGAAAGAATGGGTCGCTCTCAGGAGCTCAGTGAATTCAAGCGTGATACCGTGATAGGTTGCCTGTGCAATAAGTCCTATCATGAAATGTCCTCACTACTACATATTCCATGGTCAGCTGTTAGTGGTATCATAACAAAGTGGAAGCAATTAGGAACAACAGCAACTCAGCCACAAAGCGGTAGGCCATGTAAAAATCACAGAGGGGGGTCAGCGCATGCTGAGGCACACAGTGTGCAGAAGTCGCCAACTTTCTGCAGTCAATAGCTACAGACCTCCAAACTTCATGTGGCCTTCAGATTAGCTCAAGAACAGTGCGTAGAGAGCTTCATGGAAAGGGTTTCCATGGTTGAGCAGCTGCATCCAAGTCTTACATCACCAAAGCGTCGGATGCAGTGGTGTAAAGCACACGCCACTGGACTCTAGAGCAGTGGAGACGTGTTCTCTGGAGTGATGAATCATGCTTCTCTGTCTGGCAATCCCATGGATGAGTCTGGGTTTGGCGGTTGCCAGGAGAACAGTACTTGCCTGACTGCATTGTGCCAAGTGTAAAGTTTGGTGGAGGGGGGATTATGGTGTGGGGTTGTATTTCAGAAGTTGGGCTTGGCCCCTTAGTTCCAGTGAAAGGAACTCTTAATGCTTCAGCATACCAAGACATTTTGGACAATTTCATGCTCCCAACTTTCTGGGAACAGTTTGGGGATGGCCCATTCCTGTTCCAACGTGACTGTGCACCAGTGAACGAAGCAAGGTCCATAAAGACATGGATGAGCGAGTTTGGTGTGGAAGAACTTGACTGCCCTGCACAGTCCTGACCTCAACCCGATAGAACACCTTTGGGATGAATTAGAGCTGAGACTGTGAGCCAGGTCTTCTCGTCCAACATCAGTGCCTGACCTTATAAATGCGCTTCTAGAAGAATGGTCAAAAATTCCCATAAACACACTCCTAAACCTTGTGGAAAGCCTTCCCAGAAAAGTTGAAGCTGTTATAGCTGCAAAGGATGGGCCAAATCCATATTAAACTCTACAGATTAAGAATGGGATGTCATTAAATTTGCGTGGACGTAAAGGCAGGTGTCCCAAAACTTTTGGCAATATAGTGTATTTTAAAATATATAAAAATAAAAAGGTCATTTTAAATTGTAATAATATTTCACAAATAACAGTTTTCTGATCAAATAAATGCAGCCTTGGTAAGCACAAGAATCTTCTATAAAAAACGTTTTAAAAATCTTACCAACCCCAAACTTTTGAATGGTAGTGTATAGGTTGCAAGCACTGTAAATACAGTGCATTCTTTTTTTGTTTTTGTTTTGTTTTAAATATTTAATATTCTGCTGGTGAGAAGTCAAGGGGCTGTGCACATTACAGATTGGAGAGAGAAAGAGACAGGCAGAGAGAGTGGATTGAGAATTCCTCTGTTTTTAAAGAGAGAGAGAGTCAAGAGAAGGGCGGAGAATGTGAATGGCACTTGTCTAATGGTGCGGTCAGCTCTCTGTGCCTCTGATTTACAAGGACTTCCTGGCCCCTTCTCAGCCTTCTCGCCTCACTTCTAGCCCAACGCACCATCAACCCCATGGATAATACTGCGGCTTCTATTTACTGCGAGAGTCATCTGTCCTCAACACAATCTCACTGGTCAGGGTACTTACACACATACCCTTACCCTCATACACACATATTCAAATAACATCTGTGAATTTCATAATATTAATACTTTGCATCAAGAATACTGAATTTTTCCATATGGGACAGAACCATGGGATGGGATCAAAGAAATGTTGTTTAAATATAATATAATATAATATAATATAATATAATATAATATAATATAATATAATATAATATAATATAATATAATATATATATAATATAATATAATACAAAAATTATAAAATAAATAGATTAAAAATGTATAATAATAAATAATTTTTAACTAAAGTATAACTGCATTTCAACATAGATCTCATGATTTGCAAATTGCTTATATTATCCACAAGTCATTGAGACTATATTACAAAATTGCCTGGAAGCACATGAAAACATCTCAGCCATCACAAAAGAAAACAACTTGATTCTGGGTCTTGTCTCAGTGCTTAGGGAGGACTCCAGGCAAAAATCATCTATTCTGAGGAGCAATCTAGTCAGAATCAGCCTCAATAATACAGCACTCCAATGCTCCAAGTGAAGTCCTTTCACTAAGTGAAGCCTCATTCTCAATCAACCCTCCTCTTGTCCAGCCACAAGAACTCAATAACTGTTGATTACTTAAGTCATTTTGGCCCCACTGAAATAGAATCGCCTTGATAGAATACGAATTAGAATTGAATACGCCCGTGATGGCCAAAGCAAAAAACAAAACAAAGGGTTATGAGGGTGAGACTAAATTCCTGGTTCCGTGGTCTCTGGTGTACAGAGAAATAAATGAGATCAACTCATTGACATTAAAGCAAGAAAAAAAGATGTTAATACTTTGATTGATGAGCGATGGAACTGCCAATTATGTCAATAAAGAGTATGGATATGCCAAGCTGTTGTGGGACTTTCAAAAGCTTGACGTACCCATGCGTCATTTAGGAGGACAGGGTGACAGCCTGATTGAACGGAGAAGGAAGAGACGATGCGGACATCTGAACCGAACCCTACATAGGCTGGCATTCGGGAGGTCAGTCTCATCACTCAAATCAGTGGTCCAAAATTAGTTTTACTGCCAGGCTGCAATTTTCATAATGTCCATGTGCTTGTATTAGGCAAGAAAAAGCTCGGCAGAGGGATGCTGCTGCTCTGAGAAGAGTGAATAGGGCTTTGCTGGATGGACTTGGGGATGAAAGCCATTTCACTCTTTTCCTCCATCTGCCTTTGCTGCTATGGCTTTTGGGCAGGAATAAACAGTGAAAAGCCCGGCCAACCAGTCATAAACATAATGATGATGATGAGCATATGGACAGGTCTGGACCATGTCCCTACAGATTGCCGCAGCTCAGAGATGCCAATACTACTTTACATAGTTTGGACCTGAACACCAACACACACACACACACACACAGTCTAAAAGAGACTGTGAATTTATCAAGAGACCACCAACTGCACACAAATATTCAATAAAAGGTGACAAAAGTCATATTTGTAAAGTTCTACTTCATAACATGATATATAAGCATACTTCTGCTTTCTGTAGATTCATAAACAGTATTATAGGGATATATGTTACAATACAAAAGACTGCTCTATGAAAAACAATAGCACGATAAGGTTATGATGTTAAAAAATAACTATTTCCATTAGCAGTAGAGTCTTTGTTCTTTTTGTCTGGATGTCTCAACAGTAATAATATGGAACATTTTCATATGAAATGAAAGCGATCATTAAAATTTAGCATAGGGACTGTAAATAAGTGGCAGATCAAAGTTGGAAATGTTCCAGCTGCCATAGTTAAGTATCATTACTCATAGCTGGGCACAGAAAAAATTCTTAGAAAAAAAAGGTTTCATACAGTGTATTGCTCTCGACTTCACTACTGTATCAAAAAATATGGGCGTTAACCTCTATGTTCTGCACACTGAGGAATAAACAATATGCTCAAAGCATTTGATTTCTTCTCTAAAGTTTGTATAGAGAGAAAAACATAGAGAGAGACAGAGAGTCTAATGAGAGTAAGACACCCATTGACAAAAGAGTTAATTCATCACAGCCTTATTTCATCAAACAGTCGGCATGAAGCTTCCTTTGTTTCACCTCCCTCCTTCCTCAGGTATATCAAAAGTGTCACTAATCATTTTAAACTATGCACTTTTATGTTTCGTCTGTATCCTAAGCCTTCTACTCCGTCTGTTCTTTGATATAACAAGGACAGTTTGAGACAAGGCTTCAGTTCAGCTCAGACAAACCAAAAGATCTACTGAAAGAAGTGGAGGGAAACGTGTGGTATTTAAAATTTATACTTATGTCTTTGTGTTGAACTTGAACAATTTTGCAGAACTTTAACTTGGGTGTGCTGCTGTTTGTTAACAGGGCCATCTGAGAATGATTGCTCTGTATTTAAAGGCTGGGCATTAACATGGAGTGGCGTTTACAGGTCAGCTTCATCATCTGAGAACATGCAAGGCCATGTCCCATTTCGCCGAATCAATCCTCAATCCATACGCACTCCTCTGGGAATGAGCGCTCCGTTCACCTCCATGAGAGATGAGACAATGGCAGAGCTCTGGGGTGTCAAACGCTGATGTTTGTTCATGAAACGTGTCCAAGCAACTTCATTTTCTTTTCCCTACAGGAAAATGATCCTCCTTTCAGGTACAGATAGAATAATAATTGTCACAGAACGTTTAAGCAAAGCAGGTTATCAGGCCGAAAGACATATCTCGCCAGTCTCTTTGATCAAGTGTGTGTGTGTGGATACATTGGTCCTGACTGGGGAATGTACAGCTGTCTGGCCAAAAAATAAAGGTCTAGTCACATTATTTATACATATGAGCCAAACGAGATAGGAGTGATTGTCCGACGATCCTTCAGCTTAAACAGGTATGAGAGTGGTAGGGTAACAAGCTTTAACTGAATAGCATTCAGGAAGCTTTGAAAAAACAAATTAATATATAATTTTTATTTTAAAGGGAAAAAAAGTCAGTAGGATGAAAACTATCACTTCGTCACTTTGCGCCTAGTTATAAGTGAAAGCAGTCAGAGTGTAAAGGAGTAAGAGGGAGAGAAACAAGAAAGAGAAATATAAAACATGAATTATGGGAAAGACCAAGCAAAAGATCTACTGAATTATGGGAACGTTTGCACTGAATATCCACTCTCATCTGAAGAAACACGTGTCCATTGACCCATCTTTTCAACCATTCCTTCCCACTGAACACAACGGGGGTTGGGAAGGCAGAAATCACTAAATAGTCTTTTTTTATCTCCTCCATGGTAATTTACCCTTCCCTTAAACACATATAACCCAGTGCGTGTCACATGCCTCCCAACAGCCATTCTCTGTATAAATCAGCTTAATAAGTTCCCACACCATTAAGTAAAAGGAAGGATGGACCAAGGCCTATTTAACCAATGAGTTGTTACCTTTCATTTGCCTGAGAAGGTCGTAAAAAAGAACATTCTGGAGCCATAAGAGTCATAATTAAAATCAACAACAATTTAACAGTGGGAAAGTGTGGCTCCTTAGTGTGGCAATAAACTTATAGTGGCTACTCTTGTGTGCATACGCTCTTATCTGCCATTGCCATAGACAGGAAATGGCATGTCTTTAGATCACCAGCAGCGGGCATTGTTCTCTGTCAGCCAGCAGATGTCCAATGTCTCCCTGCTGGCCCCGTACAAAGCCGCGTTACGGGGCCCAGTAGATTCAGCCTGATCAAACAGCTCGCTCTCTGCCCGTGTGGAGGCATGTGATTAAACATTAGTGCAGAGAGCCTGCAGCTCTGCGTCAAATATTAACCAGGGCTGAAGTTTACAGACTGTCTGTTAATGAAGAACATGACAATATTATGGAAACATAGTGTTTCTATGCTCTAGCCTTCAAAATTGCATATGCGAAAATACACATTTTACTGATGAAGATATGTTTTGGAAGGAAAAATTCAATATCAGGTGATTGCATCATTTTGGTTTGTGTACAAAATCCCAGCGAGTTACTGCATATTGATTTACAACTAACTGCACTAATCACATTCTTGTCAGCTTTCTGGCAGATGCTGATGTTTCAGCCAGTGGAGTTTATGAGATTTCTGAGGATCATTTAGATTCCATAACTTCCAACCGACTCCTATTTCATATTTCATTATCTGATCATTTCACTTTTTCACCTATAAAAAATAAAAAATAAGACAAGAGACAAGGTGCACGACATATACTGTATGCCCCAGATACGGTGAGCTGTGATGCTCATACAAGTGATACAGGTTTGAGTCTGGCCTGCAACAGTCCTGATCCCACTAACACTGTCTCTTCCAAAGTATTTTTCATCATGTCAGTCTCTACTATCTATGTTATAGATAGTAAAATAATAAAATAATAAAATAATAAATAATTAAACAAAAATGATCAATTAAATGAAAATAGATAATTGTTCATTAAATAAATAAACAAACAAAATGTTCCTGATGAAATGTATACCTTGAATATTAGTAATGCAAGTAACATTGGATAAAAGTGTCTGCAAAATAAAAATAAAATAAATCCTAACATGTCAAAAAATACATTTCTCTAATATTTGTGTTTTGGAAACAGTGGTTTCTGCAATAACAATTCTCTGGGGATCAGCAAAGTTCAAAACCATAAATCAAGGGCACATATAATCGATGTGTGGCACGTGTCAATTCACCTATTGTATAACTAATGGTAAATGGTGTTTTATTACAAAAAGCTGTGTTTGGTACTGACCTCCTGGTGGGAGAGAGACGCTGGTGGGAGAGCTCTCCACACAACCCTGACTGTTGCAGGCCTTCACCAGCACAGTGTAATTAGAATATGGCAGCAGTCCTCCTATGGAAACCCACTGGCCTTCTTTACCAGTGCTGAGCAGCTCTCTCGTCTCTGTCTCTGGTGTTTCGAAACTACTGAAGTTCTGACCTGGAACACACAGAGACACAATTTAACATCAACAAAGCCCCATCAAAGGATCAGAGCCACGCTGACCTGTGGACATCTTCAGGAACTTGGATGATGATCACTTTGCCAATACGCTCCTAAATACAGATCCAATTTTCTTGGTTCATCGACTTCAAGGTATCAGCGTGATACATGGGTATTTTGGTTCACAGATCAAACTTGTCTTATAAATTAGAGGAATGCTATTTTCTTAAAAATACCTTTTAAGCACTCTGACCCTTTTTAGACTGAGAGGATGCTGGACACTCTGCACTTTGCGTGTGTGTGTGTGTGTGTGTGTGTGTGTGTGTGTGTGAACCGCAGTGCCCTGCTGACACAGGGAAGCCCAGGCTTTGGCTGTCTGGGTCTTAATCCAGAAATGGGGATTGATTGCTCTGCCAGCTCAGACATTGATTCAACACACAGGAAGCCGAATCCACAGACAAAAAAAAACAGCAAAAATAGAAATACAATTTTATAAATAATGGCAGAAAAAAAATTGTGAGTGAGCATATTGTCAATCTGGTAAAAGCCTTATAAAGAGCTGTATTAAAAATAGGAAACAAAGAAAATCCATTAAAAATAACCAAGATGCCCACATACTTAGCCGTAATAAGCATTATCAAAATAAAACGCAATGAAAGGATTCTAAAATTTCCCCAAGTGAAATGTGTTTGCCCTTTCAAATTCGCAACCCGAATTAGACTGAGCCACACACACATCTTAAAGGTGAAGTGTTTAACTTTTCTTTAAAAATCTTTCTTGTTCTACTTAATATGCAGAGATTACTATGCAAGTCAAATGCTTGTTGATTTACCTGTACCTAGTATAGATTTACCTGTACATATCTATGGCCTGTTCAAGTCATGTCGAAAAGATCATATTTATGAGTTGAACGCACATGAACGCAACCACAAAGTCGTACATACAAGTGGGAAGTTTGGGATTTTCTTTATGCCCCGATCTTTACGAGTTGGAGTTGGTATTTAACAGTGACTTTGTCAGGATAAGCTAATTCCCTGCACAAAATATAATAGCAATGTAATATATAACAATATAATATGTAACGATAAAGTTTACAGATGCTTCATAAATTAAATAAAAACATTAAAAAGCAAAACACACCTGATGCACATTCTTTGTTCTTCATTTTCTAGAAGTAGAGTTTAAGCTGTATTTTTGTGTAGTTAATTAAGGAAGGTAACCGCCATTTTGCACCAACGAAAGTTACTTGAGCACACTTGTAAATACGAACTTACCAAGAGGACTTGAATCAACCACTAGTATAAAACTGTGTCTCTGTGGCAAAGCATTGCTTTGTTTGACCATTCCAGTCAGCCTGAAAACAGCAACACTGACTGAACCAATTGAATGAGTTTGGGGGTGGTGCTATCTACTTGTTTGGCCAAAGGCAAATGGGTGTTTGGGCAAACTGTTTGAAAAGAATCATTATTTTTGAATATATTTTCTAAATGCATGTTTTGATCTTATTGTTAGGGTTCAAATCAAAATGTCATAACTTAAGATTCAGATCTGCCTCCATCAATTCAACAACCGATGGACAGAATCACGCCCCTGCCCCACATTTTTTTCTTTTCGATAATCCGTTTCACTCAGATGTACATCACAATGCGGAAGAAATTTTCTGTTGCTACTACCGTTATATCACGACTTTAACAATAGTGCATGATAAAAATTGCACCAAAATTTCAACCTCCTGCACATTACCATTACAGAAATGTAAACATCTCTTCAACACTCCAACCCATTGGCTGTAATGTGTTCAGTCAGACCAATGCTTGTGTGCACATTAACCAAGGGGTCAAGAGCCAAGCCTCCAAGTCCCCAGCCACCACCACTTACTGTAATGCAATCGACCGCAGGATATACGGCCCTGCTTGCAAATTAAAAGGGAATTAATTCCCCCAAGTTCTCACCTCTCCTCTGGACCAGATGGACTTCTACCTACACGGCAAGAGGAAAAAGTGAGGCGTGTGTGTAAGTCCATAACCTTCACCCTTTCCCCATCTAAAGGCCTCTAAATGCAGCATCATAAAGAAATCAATAGGCATGAAGTACCCCAGTGACCGGAAGCCCACAAATGTATCTCTCCTCCATTGCTTCAGTCTTTAGCTGATGTTTTAAATGACTGTGCAAGTAAAAGAAGAAAATCCAGAATCCAGAACTTGTAAAAATGACCTGTTCAAGCAAAAATAAACAAGCTTAATGAATTTATCTGAGCTCTATGCCCTCAAAGAATCATTCTCTGTCATTTACAACTAGCTCAGCCTTTTTTTTTTTAGTCAAAACTTATAATTGCTTCCAATTTGCCTATTTCGCTTTTGGCGGTTTATAAAACGAACTGCCGCAACAGCATCAGTCTCATTTTTTAAGGGCAAGAGTTTTTTCTCCCCTTTTTTTTTTTAGCTGGGAGTAAGAAATATGCAGCCAACACACTTTATTTCCACGAAGAGATAAATGGAAGGGTTTGGAGACTAAAGAATATATAACGGTTAAAAAGTCACTTTTTCCCTGAAGCTCTACATAAATCACAGGAGTAGTCAATATTTAATAATGCTAGCCTCGGTCCACAGTCCCTTGATCACCCCTGTCATGTGTAATAGCCCCCACTCCGATTTTTTTGACATAAAAGCTTGGCTTTACTGCAATACTAACATGTAGAGGGGTCATTACTGATCGACATTTCCCTTAATCTGTGATAGCCAGCCACCCGCCGATAAATTCTCCAGCAATCCACTGGGAGAAATCGCTTAAACTCCTTCTCTCCTGGCACAAAAGACAGAGAGAGAGATGCCTGTGGACCTGACCCTGCTAGCTTGGTGTGAACAAACCCTCCCTCTCGAACTACACACTCCACAATAATACAAAAATAAACAGTGCTGAACCCTCCGGAGCCAATGATATAATCAAAGCAGCCAAGAAAAAACATAAAAATACTACTTCACACTCAGCGTAAGCTATCATCTCCATCAGGGGTATCGTTGTAAAAACAGCAACAACAAATGCGTTCCAATTGCGTGGCACAGCAAAGGGAAAACAGGAGTTTGGTTGGAAGAGTCCACTGGCGGTGATCTCACTCTCTCAAATCAATCCCCCTGCACATCATAATCTTGCTCTCTCTGCTCAGAAGAATACTTCAAAGCTCTTGCTCTATGAGAGGGGGGACGTGGCTGCCTTTGTGAGAGGTCACTTCCATCTGCTTGTACTAGGAGATTACAATCTTGAGTCCGTAAGCTGCTCGTCCTGCTTGTCAGATAGCTACTTTTAAGTCTGCTCGGCGTTTGCTGGGCTGCACGCTACCTCAGATTGGCCTGAAAGCTGAGGATCCATAGCAAACCGCTGGTATATTAAGTTTCAGATTCAGCAGTATACTACTCAATGACACAATGAAAGAAAACAACAGCTCAATGGCAATGGTTACTTATTCATATGAGCAACAGAACTGCATTTACATTTATTCATTTAGCAGACACTTTTATCCAAAGCAACTTACAAATGAGGAATACTAAAAGCGATTCAACATAAGGCAATAAACACGAGAAGTGCAGGTAATACAAAGTTTCAGACATCGTTTAGAATAGTACAAGCTAGAAGAGGGAGAGATTAAGGAATAGTGAAAGCATAGGGAAAGATTTTTTTTTATTTATTTTTTTTTTTTGTCAGCAATATGCAGTTAAGTGCTGACGGAAGAGCTGTTTCTTGAATATTATCAAGGATTCGGTGTTCCGGATTGGGAAGTTGGGAAGATCATTCCACCAGCAAGAAAGTGTAAATGAAAACTTTCTGCAAAATGATTTTGTGCGTCACCAAGAAAGTACAATGAGTTGTCGCTTACTTACCAACCTCAGGCTTTTGGAGGAGATGTAGACTTATAAGAGCAGGTGGAGGGTGCAGAGACCATGGCTGTTCTATGCAAGCATCAATGTCTTGAACGTCTTGAGAGACATAACTGGTGTAAACCCTAATGCTCAAAATAATCAATTAGTTTGAGTAGGACAAACTTAAATTAAACAAATTAGTTTGGTCAAATCAACTTTCATGAGTATTTAGTACTTTAGTAGTAAGTTCACAGAACTGATATATTTTAAGTAAACTGAACTGTTACATTGTTTTGAGTTTTATGAACTCATTTCTTTTAATTAAGATGAACTAAAGTTTAACTGAAACTGGGATGGGATTTCTATTTCACAGCATGCTTTGCCCATGGCACTCGAAAGGGAGAGTAAATGCTAAAATTAAGTGTTATGTAATTATTTTTTTTAGTTTCTGTTAATGTGGGTTTTTGGAGAGTTATGAGAGCAAGTTAAATGCTTTATATTGCTGTACTCATTCAGCAAGTGCTATACCATGCTAATTTTAACATGTTAGCAAATTAGGAAGTTAACTTTGGAAGTTAGGAAGTTGAATTAGCTTGTTATAGCTAGCTAAGTTTACACTAATAAAAACGTTTACATTGAGGTTACGTGATAATTTCACGTTAAATGTATGAATTAGTGTACTCAAATATTTTAAGTTAAGAACAATTAAAAATGTATTAGTACAAAATAAAAATCTTCCAGTTCTGCTTACTTAAACTTTGAATTTCTTAACTTAAAAATTGAGGCAACTGATTGCATTTTTGATCGAGTTTGTTTGCTCAAAAATGTCTGAAAAATGCAGGTTTAAGTTTGATTAGATTTTAAGAAGCAAATTTTATGTAACCATTGATGTCTCATTGTCCTGATGATTTGAAATATGTTGAAAAATGGATATGGTAAATATTTTTTTTTAACATGTATGCCTATTTTCTACCTAGAATAATACTAAAATAATAAAAATAATAAAATAATTAGCACACTACCTCAGATTAACTGCAACAGCTTGTATATTAAGTAACATATTCAGCAGTATACAAGTCAATGACACAGAAAAAACAACAACAACAGCTGAATGGCAAATCTCTGACAAATTTGATTCTTATTTATCCATACAAGCAGCAGAAGTGTATACACGGTAAGGCCTGCGTCCATCAAAGTGGCCGGCTGATTGCTTTGTAAGCGATCTCCCACAAATATTAACGATCAGGTGAGCTCAGCTTAATTAGACGCTGACAGAGTAATATGGCGGTCTGTGAGGCAACCTCTGTTACTGGTTTTGTTATTTTGTTTTTAGAAACAAGCACATTAAGGGTTATAATTTGCTGATCCTGAATGATCATGCAGTATAAAAATGTCAATGTATTCATTTAGGTAGACTACAGTGAAACACACATACTGTAATACGCACACACAGGCCTGTTGGCAGGATTAAATGTGTAGAATCTGTAAGCTGTACAGATGAACTCCTGATTAATGGAGAGAGACAATCTATTCTATTGGCCTGGCAGACAAAAAGAAGTGCTGACACATAGAGGTGCAGGTCACTCTTTTCATCTGAGACTGGCTGGACTTTGACCAGGAATACACTGAGTTTTGGATGCCTACCAGCAGGATATGTGAAAGAAAGAATGGGGGACTCAGGGTTCAGCATTACACCCAATTCATTCTCATACCGACAGTATATGAATGCAAACTGAATCTTGAAAATTTTAAATATACACTACCAATCAAATGTTGAGATTTTCTAATGTTGTTGAAAGAAGTCTTATGCTCCCAAGGCTGCATTTATTTGATCAAAACAGTTTTTTAATATATTCTAAAATGTAATTTATTCCTGTCATGACAAATCTGAATTTTCAGCAGCCATTACTCCAGTTTTTAGTGTCACATGATCCTTCAGAAATCATTCTAATTTGCTGATTTGGTGCTTAAGAAGAATTTTGTATTATTTTCAATGTTTAAAACAGTTACTGCTTAATATTTTTGTGGAAACCATGATACATTTTTTTCAGGATTCGATGAATAGAAAGTTCAAAAGAAAAGCAATTATTTGAATATATACATCTTAAATTTTCGATTCATCAAAATATCAACCATTAGCAGCTATCTGACCTAAATTGGGTTCTAATTGGTTCATTGTATTCTAAACTTAATTGGCAATCAATTGTTGAAGCTATTAAGGTGTGCTGACCCAAAAATCTTTTACAAACCTGGGCCAAGTTTAAACCAGTAACCAGGCATCACAGCTGGCAAAGGGGCATGTCTGACTTTGACATGTATATATTGCCATTATTATGTAATCAAAATGAAAATTATTATTGGTGGTCTTCAATGATAATGTCAAGTTACCAAAAAATGATAAGGATTTATGCTGATATCGTCTAAAACCACACTTTGCCAGGGGTGTTTCCAAACGTTTGGAGGGCAGTATATATATGTGTGTGTATATATATATATATATATATATATATATATATGCATATACATATATATGTGTGTGTGTGTATATATATATATATATATATATATATATATATATATATATATACCAAAAACTTTTAAACGGTAATGTATATCATATGGCCTTTTGCCACTTTAATTAAGAGATTTGGAAATGTTGCGAGCTGGATTCGAACTTGTGACTTGAATGAGCACCACAGCTCATTATGCACAAACCACTAGGCAACAGCCCCAATAAAGCTATATATCCAGTGGCATAGACACTGAGAATGCATGTTTTTATGTACAGTACAACATGAAACTAAATGCTCCATGAGCTTGACAGATTCACATAGAGAACGTGTGTTTGCACCTCACCCTCTCATTACAACAAGCGTTTTTCCTTAAACCAACATAAGGGAAGCTCCAGCGGAGATCAGGGTGGTGAGCAGTGGGAGATTCCTTTTGAACGTGCCATTACGCTTTTTAACAAACCTGTCCGCTCTCATCTTGTGCAAAACGAGAAGAGAAAAGTGCGTGATGAGCGCGGGTGTCCTCCCAAAGCTTCTTCCAGCCCGTGATAGCACCCGGCAGTCAGTCTGAGTAAAATGGAGGTCGACAACAATTCATTTAAGCCCATTACTGCGTAGGCAGGCCATGCTAAGGTTCGCTGAACTTTCAGCATTTTTATTTGTAAACAAACAAAGGGAAAACAGTAGAAGTCAATATAAGGAGCAGAATCAGCACGCATGGAGGCAGTGTTGCGTTTACTCTGAGGAACTGAAGGAGGGTGTGAAGGTGTGAGGGGGAGCAGTTAAGTTTGATTTACCTGGCCCGGTGAAGAGGACTGTGTAGGTCAGGTTGCCGTTGGGCTTAGCTGGGGCCTCCCACTTGGCTCGCACTGAATGTGGCGTCTCGCTGAGGACATACAGGGTCACATGACCAACGGGAGGCATCTCTAAAGTCCTGCTTTCCACCTGACAACAGAATGAGAGAAAGCGACTAGGGCTAAGAATTGAGTTTTACTTAAAGTCAACATTAAATGTAAACGGACTCTATTTACTTACTAATGATCGGTGCATGTTAGTCCCAAAATACTATTTGTCTTCATTCAATCAAAATTTGTCTGCATAATGACATTAGAAATAGCCAAATATGCAAAACAGAACATAAAAACAAACCAAAAAAATCATTTAAAAAAATCATAATTTTATTCAGGATACACTGAATTGATCAAAAGTGACAGCAAAGACTTTCACATTGTTACAATAAAATTCAACATCTTTCTATTCATCAAAGAATCCCCCCCCAAAAAAAAAAAAAAAAAAAAAATATATATATATATATATATATATATATATCAATGTTGATCACATAATGTAATAAATTATGTAGTAAAATATATTAAAATAGAAAACGGTTATTTTAAATTGTAATTGTATTTTACAATATTACTGTTTTTACTGTATTTTTGATACAGCCTTAGTGATCAAACAAAGACTTTTTAAACAAAACAAAACTTTAAAAAAAATTCAAAATTTCAACAATTTAAAAAAAAACGCTTTGACCCCAAATTGTAGTGTAGGTTGAAGCGGCAATTCACATTGCCTGAACTAAAATTTTGTATTAAACTCGATCTAAATCCATATGTTAAGACAGTGTGAAAAGGTGTTATTTTAATTTTAAAAAACAGTAATTAAAAATATATAAATAAAAATTCACAGGCTGTGCTTTTCCCCACCATCTGTCCACTAAATGATGGGATACATCTTAGCCTGACACCACAGCCACTCAACCTCTCGCTGCTTGTTCCAACTTTTGCTGTGTCTGCAGAACTGGCCATTTGACTAAATATTGCACACATATTGGAAAAATGCCCAAATATGGCCCATCAAAGCAGTAACCAGCCCAGAGTGGCATTTATACCAAATGTCAAGCGTGAGCAGAAGGTGCTTTATTGAACAGAGTGAATCGATCACCTTTATGATGTTGAGCTGCCATCTGACACGCAGAGGAGGCATTAACATAATGTAAATGTGGTGGACTCTCACCAGGGGCCCCAGAGCGCAGCCCTGAGCTGTGCAGGCCTGCACACGGAAGCTGTGGAGGCTCCATGGGGACAGATCACCGACCTCGAAGCCCATCAGGGACGAATTCTGCACCAGCGTGCCATCCATCCAAAGACCATAGCTGCTAATCACACCTGTGTGGAGGAAATTAATACACGTTTAGCATATGTGCGATAGCATACATGGGAATACCGGTTGTGCTCTACCTGTATACAGCGAATAATTCAAACACATATTATTTAAACATCAGCCAAAATAGAATAAAATAAAAATAATTTTATTATTGGCTGAAAATCTAGAAGAGCTTGCGGCATTCACTGTACTCATGCTATGAAGGCTAAAATTGCCCCTTCATCTTGATGCTTTATTTCAAGACACGTTTTTATACCCAAACACTGTTTGCTCCACTGATTTCCTCGCATGCCCTGATGTAAACTGGCCATTTTGTTTAAAGCCCTCTGTTAAAGTCGACCATTAGGGAAAGAGTGCTGTAAAACATGTAAACACAGCCGTATACTGCTCCTGCTCTCTTTATAGCTGCTCACAGGACACACCCCTCAAGATGGACCGGTCAGTTAAAAGGAGAACAATTCAGCTTGGCCCAATGCACAAAGAAATAGATATAAACAAATACTCTGGTCTTTAACCCTAAAAATGCACAAATATTTAATAAATCCAATTTGCCACAGTTGTATAATGATACACTAAGTTGATCTTGAGATGGATAATACATTAAATAATAAAATCTAATTAGCTGTGTATTTTCTATAGTCATTGTAAAAGGGGATTTTTTTAGATTGTGTATTTGATTCAGTGCAGATTAATTGTTTTTTTACCGTTTATTTGCTATAGTTTAAAGAAAATGGTAATAAAATATGACAAGATCTCAGAAATAAACTGTGTCAGGAAAAATTTATCTTAATTATGTCAGATAACACTTAAGCAAAACATGGTCAGGTCAAAGTGTCTGAATAATTTTTGGTCACAAATTTTTATCAATTCTACTGATAGTCCACTGTATGAAGACTTTTTGGGTATAATATGTCACAGTTTACTTTATTTTGCTATCCTCACTTACATAAATGAACTATAGTGTCTGAATAATTTTTGGTTTGATTATATACATATACATATGTATGTGTGTGTGTGTGTGTGTGTATATATATATATATATATATATATATATTATATTTTATATATATATATATATATATAGCAATTAACGCTTATTAAGATTTAAACAAAACTACATTTTCAGTTTTTAAGTATTTAAAAATGTGGAAGATAATTCTCAACATATACAGAACCATGTTTAAAAATGTATAATTTAACTACATTATAATTAATAATGTTCCATAAATTGTGCCCTGCTTAATTGTGTCTTATTGAACGCTGTGATAACAAATACATTTATCTATTTGGACTCCTTTTTAGACCAAAATTACAGTTTATATCTGCACATGATTAAGAGGTGGAATAATCATTTTCGAAACACAACAGCACACAATAGCTGAAAATTATTTTTTTAATATCAGATCATATTGGAATATATCAGAACATAGGCCCTTTTGACCAACTTAACCCACCCTTCACTTCAAAAATCATACTGTAATAAATTAGTCAATATATTAAATTGAATAATAAACTAATGACAAACAATGTTCAGACTCAAAACAATAAATAATAAAAAAAAAATTACTAAATGACTACATGTGAATTTAATAAATTAAAATATTTTCTGTGCCATGTAAACTAATGCTTTTCTTTATATAAAGCAACATGATTTAGTTAGATACTTAATACAATAGATTTTCGTTTTATGTTAATCAATTTTCCCTTAAATGTATAAAGAACTGAATTCTAGAAGCACTTTTCTCAATCTGCATCTGCTCTCAAACCCAAGGGCCAAAGCGTTGTCCCCCACCCGGTGCTCAGGCTGAGTGAATGAACCTGCTGCTGCGCCCCTGACAGCCGCTGCTAAAGCTGCAGTTCACAGCATCAGTCAAAAGGGAGCACTTTTCATCCACTTAAAACGCAGCACCCTCCTTTCCTCCGTCTCGCTCTCTCTCGCTCTCTCACACGCTCCCAGTCGCACCGTCACACAAAGTGCTCCTCTTTTCCTGTCCCCTTCTCTATGTGCTAACCCATCATTAAACATGAAGCACCCTTAACTAAACGGCCATTTGGAATATGAATTCACCTTTGCCAGGCACTAGTTTTAACCCCACTCACCGTTGGGCTTGCGAGGGGGGGTCCAGGACACATTGAGGGAATGTGGGGAGAGTGCCAGTATGTTGGGGGCAGGTACTTCCTCCGGTGAACTCTCCTCAGTGTGGGCCACGCTGGGGTCACTGAGGGTGCATCCACCTCCCGTACACGCCTGCGGGTCAAAAGGCTAACTTTAAGTGGCATCAACAGTCATAAATAAAGCAAACATGCTTATATTTAAAAAAAAAAAAAAGAAAACAACTGCACAAAATGTGCATTTAAAAAACAAATTTGGCTACTTATATAATGAATAAAAAGAATTTAGTACTCTTAGCTCCATTTAGCACATTTTATCAAGGGAATTTTGAGATATTCCCTTAAATTCAGCATAGAAAATCAGAATTCACCTAGGCTTGATTAGTAAATACTACATAAATACATTCTTTTTATACTGTCTAATAATTTAAGCGATTATTAAATGTATTTACATAAAAAAGGTAACATAAAATTAAAATGAAAAACTCTGATCGGTATGACATGTTGTCTGATCCAAATCAGTGTAAATAATATAAGCAACAGGCAGTAAGAAAGTTTAAAGTCTGCATAGTGACATTAACACATTTTACCATGTTCAAATATAGAATTACAAAGACAAAAATCAGCACCGAAAATAATAATAATTCAAAATTACGGTAAAACTTTATTTTACAGTGTCATTGTTACATATGTTACATGTAGTTACTATAGTAATAACTATAAATTATGCATAATTACATGCCACTAACCCTAAACCAAACCAAACCCTAATCCTAAATCTATAGTAAGCACATGTAGTTACTTAATATTACTAAGTAGTAAATGTATAATTACAGTGTAACAAAGACACCTTAAAATAAAGTGTACTACTTCAAAATTCTTTTTATATTACGTAAAAACTTAAACAATTTCAGTTTTCTCAAAATAAATGACATGAAATTAAAATGAAAATCTTTGACTGGTATGATATGTTGCAAGATACTAATCAGTGCGAGTAATGAAGGATTCAAGTTTCATTTTACAATGTTCATTTTGCACAGTATTCAATATGGCTTTTTTAAAAAGCCACATTATTCTCCATTCTAATAAATTTACAAAGGGAAAAATGAAACAAAAGTCACAATGACATGCTACTCCGCATGTTGAGCCATTTTTTACTCAATTAAGTGTGTGTGTGGTGAAACAGGTGAGCAGGAACGCACTGCAATCTGAAACAGGTAGGTGGATCCAGGGATGAGGTTCCGCACTGTATAATCCTCAAAAAGCTCAGAGCTGTTATAGATGATGGCCAACTCCTCTCCTAAGGCAGACTGGTACAGTGTGTAGAACTCCAGCAGGCCGTTCACCTCCATTGGAGCAGCCCACCTGAAAAAAACACCAGAGACAAAAAACAGTCTGATATCCTGTCACATGACCCCTGTTCTTCCCCTGTGAGACGGCCAGCAGCAGCAGCAGTCGCAGTCGCAGGTAAATCAGTGGACCACCCAGAACCCGGACAGAGTCTAATAAGCCTGATCATGATAACTCTGTCCAAGGATGTGCGGACAGAAATAGGAAAGCCTGGTGGGTGAGCGTTTCACTCTGTAGCTTGACTTTCTCATTGCTAAATTTAGAACAGAGGACACCGCTATCTACTGAGAGATCTGAAAGACAGAACGACTGAGAAGCAAAAAGAAAAACTCAAAGAGGAAGAGGGTGGCCATTTCATTTCTTCAACTTTGTGTGTATTTTGTTGTTCATTAAATAAATTGTGGCTATTTTATAGTTTTGGTTTCATATGCATTTATCGGTTTGGTGATTTTTAAAATACGTTTTTAAAAATTCTATCTGTTCTCAAGATTGTGAAAATATTCTACTTCTTTGTATATTTCTACAAAAATCTACTTTTCAATTATCAGTGGTTTACTATATAAAATTCAAGGTAAAAAGGTTGACATTATAAGACAGTTGTCTACTGTTGCACTTAAAAAAGTGCTTAAAAAAAGAGACTTTTAACTTTTCCTTGAGGAGTTAATTTCTGGAAAAGTTGATTAGGTCTTTATGATGATATGTTTTTTAATGGAATAGTTCGTAGTTAGTTAAAGGAGTTTAAGCGGAGGAAAGAATTATGGCAATACGGGTGATACACTGTAAACTTCAAATCTTTTTATATAACACAGTCTATTAAAACGTAAATGAGAAAAAGAAAGGTACTATGTTAGCTTTTATTCTTATGTATTTCATATTAATCCATATATCAAATAGAAGTTAGAAACACAAAAGTAAGAACACTTTCAATGAAACTGAACTTTCACTCCTTTTTTAGTGAAATCTCAACTCAAAGGTTGGCATTAACTGTTCATTGTTAACAACACAAACAGCAGCCTTTTGCAAAATGTTATATCTCTGTCAGAATTGAGTGGCACATTTGTCTGAAGAGTTCAATGACTAGAGGAGACAATGTTCCTGTTGAAGGTAATGGTGTCAAGACTGAGACATGATCTTAAATCATCTGTTGTTTTAAGATGGAAATAGGACAGTAACCTCCTGTGTGATGAGAGAAATCATCAAGCGTCTAAGTACAATGAGTTTGACCTGATGTTTCTCCGACCCTCTTTGTTTCCTTAATTTAGAACAAAGCTCATAAGGGCCTCCTGGTCTACATGGAGCAAACACACCCGCAGGTGACCTTATTCATTATTGTGATTAATTTAGTTTAGGCATAAATTAAATTGCATTTTAAATGGCAAACGACAACGGCCATTAAGACATTTTTACTGCATAATTGATAAGCGGGTTATATTATTAATATGGCAGTTTAATCAATTGTAATACTTGAACAAAGCAAACTTTTAGAGCAAATTGTCGGTAAAATATAAAATAATATTATAAACCAAAAAAGCTAAAGTGGGTCTGTGTAAAAATCTTTTTTAGTTCTGAAAAAGATAATATGGTAACACTTTACAATAAGGTTAACCAACACTTCTGTACATTGTTGCATTTTATTTACTTACGTTATTTAACCTTGTATGTACGTACTATATAAAATATAGGATTTTCCACATTCCTTTTATATAAATTTGAAAATTTTGCCATCCAGTTATTAAGGCAATACAACAAACTTTCATAATTCTGGTTCTCTCAAAACAACGTAAACATTTGTAAATTTTGTAACTTTTTTCTTTTCACTGTAAAGGTGGTGAGGAGTTAATGTATTGAAAACATTTTCCCCCCTCTTATTCTCATTTATTCAAGGTGCCGTATACTTTCACGCAGTGTGTTTCTGCTGATATTCGGTTTGTGCATATCTGGCAGTCCGGGGTCTCGCAACCTTTCTCACAGGCAAATCGCAACACAACAAAAGAGTATTGAACACATATGATCCTTCACCCTCTCCTATTACGATTCTGCTAACAAGGCAATACCTTTCAAAGGCACTGTATCCACAATTAGACCCTGAGAGAAAAAAAAGAGAGAGGGAGAGAGATATCATCTGTAATGTCAAATTACAATGCTGCCTTTCTCTCCCCCCAACCTCTCTCCTTCTCTCTCTCTCTCTCCCTCTCTCTTATTCTCCCTCTATCATCATTGCAGCTTCTCGTCCTATTCAAATTGAAATATCCAATGGAAATAAAGCAATAACCATTTCCCCCTCTTGGCGGATGAAGACAATAAATAAGGTGAGTTTCCCTCTGAGGCGCTGCCGTCAGGATAGAGCAGATACATAATGAAGTTATGAAAATCGGTGATGAGACAAATTGGGTCATATACATCTTTTTAATAAATGGCTTACAGAGATCACAAGCTTTCCACTGCCATTAATACAGAGGTAGCAGGAGAATAAAAAGCAAGGGCTTGTATTTTTTTCCTTCTTCGATGCCTGAAATGAGCATAATTGAATGAAGGCTGTTGAGGTAGGCTGCTACACTGCCGAAGATAAGAGAGAGGGAATGTTGTAGCCAAGAGGTCAAGGTTTTGCTGGTTAGCTCGGCCCCCATCAACCCCTGCTGGTAGATGCTGTAACTACACCATGGCAAAAAAAACATCTTTCTACATTGACATCCACTTAAAGTATCAATCTATTTTTTATGATTTTTTAAAATGTTTTTGAAAAAAGTGTGTTATGTTCGCCAAGGCAGCATTTATTTGATCAAAATACAGTTAAACAGTAATACAGTGAAATATATATTTTTTTATTTTAATTTATTTAAAAATATATTTTATTCCTGTGAGGGCAAACCATTCAGTGTCACATGATCGCTGAGAAATCATTCTAATATGCTGATTTGGTGCTCAAGAAATATTTCTTATGATCTTTTTTCTTATAATGTTAATATTTTTTGTGGAAACCGTGATGCTTGTTTTCGGAATAGAAAGTTCAAAAGAACACTATAAATACTAAATAGATTTTTTAAAATTAGATAATTAAATTTTATAATATATATAATATAATTTTTAAAATGTCTTTACCATCACTTTTGATCAATTCAGTGCATCCTTGCTGATGAAAAGTATTCATTTCTTTTAATAATCTCTTCTGAAGGCCCAGATTCTTTCTAAAAACATTACATCACAGCTCAGGACTAATCATGTTTTGTCAATTACAAACATTATGGCAACATTTACCTGTGCTTCCAGATTAATTAGTCATATTTACTGCTCAGTAGATTTCAATCTTGGCAGATTTCAAATCACATGCTTCCGGGGAGCCAGCCGAACAAATGCCATTGAGATGAATGTGAATGCTAACAGAAAGCTCTCTCTCTCCAGGTATTACAGGCCTCCTCGGGCAGCCCGGTGGAGGTGGGGTGGTTTGAGTAATTTAATCGGCGCTTTCCGATGGCAGTGAACTGGTGGTGGGTTTTACCACGGTGTACTGCAGTGTAGGTGACAGCTCAAATATATATTCTCCTCGTGGCCTTCTCCTTCTCGCTCTCTCCCCACCTGTGATCATTCAGTAAAGTGATGACATTTTCTTTCTGATGGGAAATGCGCCGAAGCGCTTCTGTCATCTCTCTTGGCCTAAAATAAAGTGTACATAAGTTCAGTTTCCCCATTGCCCCTTAACTCCCTTATAGTTCTCTCCTTTTATTCTCTCCTCACATTGTTGTGTGGCATGATGCCCTCTCCGGATAGTTCTTAAGTGATGGCGACGGGGCAGCTGAAGATGAACCTCTAAAGGCTTTCACGTAGATTGCTATAGGCCCGGGGTGCAGGCTGCTGGGAAGAATCTAGTGTGGACTCTTTCCACCCCCCTTTTCTCTCTAAGTCAAGCGACAGGGGTCAAACGCTGGAGAAATTTCTGCATGCTAAACAGGCTGGAAGAAGGTCGGACTGTGCGTTTTCATACAGTCCAATGAGATGGTCCAGTGTGGGTGCAGGAGTTGAGCATTAGCTCCTAAATCAAGGCCTGCTCCATTGCTCCGTTCCCCTGGTCGCTCAACTGCAGCCAGAGGACACGCAAAGACAATAAGGACAAACAGCCAATGGCATGACTGGCGGAAGGGGCGTACTTTATGATTATATGGAAAACACTCAGTTGATTAATGCACCCATGCTGTGGATAGGGACAGCTTCTCAAATTTGACATACGGGTTGGTCAGATAAATCGCTCTTGTGTGAGATTTTTGAGGTGGCCACTTTTTCTTTTTTTTTTAAACAGGGTTATATTGCTTCTTCAGAGGGTTACGGTTTGACGTGCGGAGCTTAGTTTTAGTATAATGGTGAGGAATAACGAGACCTGAGATGTGTTTCGTCCTCTTACAGAGAGCAAATGTCCGTCACCTCATTAGCGTATCTCTCTGATAAAACATTGTCATATAAAAGGTGAGAACAACCACCTTCACTCTTGTTCATGCCTCGTTAGCGTGCACGTGTGCGTGCTGTCCAAGGACAGGACCTATTGAGGGTGGAACGTTTTTGTTTTGTTTTGCAAGAAAAAGAAAAAAAAACTACAAGATTCATAGTCTTGGAAAACAATCCATAGGTTATATTATAACTTTTATAATTATTATTATTTTTTTATCATAATATAAAACAGTTTTACTCAAAAGATTCTTCTTTTTATACTCACTGTATGTGGATACTGCGGGCATCCAGTACGGTCAGGATGGGTGGCTCTACATGTGTGGGGGGCAGCTGGCCTGTGAACAGGGTAACCTGGGAACTGTTGGTGCATCCTGCCTCAGTACAGGCACTCAACAACAACTTATGAGGAGTGAACACACCAACACCTGGATAGAAAGAGAGAGAGAGAGAGAAAAAAAAACTTCATCACTTCAGAAAACACTATGAAACACCATGAAAAAAATGGGAGAAATTGATAAATATATTTTTTAAATAAAATTAGACTGCATGTGATGCTTATTCCACAGAAAAGTATTATTCCTTCATAATGTTTGGTAAATTAAAGAAATCACTTTTGATATTGTGATAACTTATTTTGTGCTTTACAGGGAAACAAAGTCATACAAAAAAAAATCCTTAAAACTCCTTAACCTGCACTGTAAGGAAGAGGATTAGGGCTAAGCAATAATAAAAAAATAAAACCATCTCGAGATTAAAGTTGTTAAATTTCGAAAAAAAAAACGTGTTAAATTTCGAGAAAAAAGTCGCAATAAAATGTTGAGAATAAACTTGTTAAATTACGAGAAAAAAAACGTTAAATTTCGAGAAAAAGGTCAAGATAAAATGTTGAGAATAAAGTCATTAAATTACAAGAAAAAAGTCATTAAATTACGAGAACAAATTCGTTAAATTATGAGAAAAATGTCGTTAAATTTCGAGAAAAAAAGTCAAGATAAAATGTTGAGAATAAACTCATTAAATTATGAGAAAAAAGTCGTTAAATTTCGAGAAAGTCGAGATAAAATGTAGAGAATAGTCATTAAATTATGAGAAAAAACTCGTTAAATTACGAGAACAAATTCGTTAAATTACGAATGCTCTCATAATTTAACGACTTTTTTCTCGTAATTTAATGACTTTATTCTCAACATTTTATCTCGACTTTTTTTTCTCGAAATTTAACGACTTTTTTCTCATAATTTAACGAATTTGTTCTCATAATCTAACAACTTTTTTCTCATAATTTAACGAGTTTATTCTCAAAATTTTATCTAGACTTTTTTCTTGAAATTTAACGAGTTTTTTCTCGTAATTTAATGAGTTTATTCTCAACATTTTATTTCAACTTTTTTCTCGAAATTTAACAAGTTTTTTCTCAAAATTTAACAACTTTAATCTCGAGATTTTTATTATTGCTTGGCCCTAATCCTCTTCCGTAGCACTGCATCGCCAGCGACCCCAGATTTATTGTTGTTCAACATTCACTGCACTTTAAAACATCACACTCTTACTTGAACGGGACAAACGCTGTAGAAAAATTTAATACTCCACCTTATACCAATATTTGACCACTGTTATGACAAAACTCTGATCCATTACAGTAATTTCTTAATTTATATCAGGAGTGCAAAATAATCAATCGGTATAAACTTATATTTTAAACTCTTACTCCTATTGAGTCATGTGTGCTGCAGTTTATTTGTGTTCACACAACTGCACTGAACAGCGTCTGTTATGGCTTTCAGTCCAAAAGTGTGCATATTTGGAGAAATATTGATTTATTCTCACGTTTTCAAGATATTTAGTCATACGGAATATAATTTCTATTAATTTTCCACTGAATTATACAACCTGAAGAGCTGAAACAGTATACAGAGTGCTGTCTGTCTGTCCTGTTCCTGGTTTGCGTGAGAGATATGACCTCAGCAAATGCGCTCATTCGGTCCAGAGATATCAATTATATACAGTAGCATGACCATAATTCATGCCCTTCTGAATGACGATGTTCTGTACACTTCCTCATTCTGAGCTCCAAGAAAAACAAACCCAAAGAAACATTTCTACATGTAAAACAAGAAGCTAATAAACACACAATTATGATAGTATATGATTTGTGTGTGATTTTCATACAATTTGAGGTATATTCAAATCAATAAAAAATGTTTTCATTATAAATGCTACGCAGGTGTAGCGATTAGCTGCTTATAAAAGGCTATACATAACGTATTTCAACAATATATGACTAAAATCTGTGGATTAATGTATAGTGGGGTCCAGAGTCCTGCAACGGGTCGGGTACCCGCAGGTACCCGCATAAAAGTGGCTAAAACGGATGGATTGTGACATTCCTAAAATTCACGGGCGGATAATTAACTCCTTGCGGGCGGGTAGTAGCGCAGATGAAAAATATGCGCAATATTTGTATGTCTAAATTACCATTACACATACGCAACAACGATATGACATTTGACCCATCACGTCACCACCACTGCGACAGTGCGACTTTTGTTGATGCTTCTCGTAGCCTAGTTGGAGCGAGTGTTGCAGGAGTAGCTACTGCGAGTGAGAAAGACTTTTCCACAGCTGGATTTGTAATTCAAGAACGGAGAATGCAACTTAAACCTGGGATATCCTTTTCCTGCACAGTAACCTTAAGGAAAAGTAAATGCATAGGCATAGGCCTATAGGCTATTGTTTGTGAGCGACAGGCTCAGGTTGTATTTTTTCTTGTTCTTTTTTTTTCATTAATAGGTCTATTTGCGTATAGTTAACAGGTTCCATAGCCTATTTAGGTGCCGATGGTAGGCTACTTGAATGGAGCAAAACAAATCGCAATTTAGTTTCTGTTCTGTTCTGTTTCATTAGTCCATTCATGACGCTGTTGTGATGTTGAGAGATGTGCGAGATAAAAAATAAAGCACTTTAATTGGAATGATTTTAGCGTGTGTGATTTATCGCGGGCACAGATCGGGTAACGGGCCAAATATTAACGGGTCTGGGCGGTTGCGGATTTAATTTTGATATTATCACGGGTGACGGGTCGGATCTGGTGCTGAACTTTGCAGGTACGGGCGGGGGCAGGTCTCCAAAAATGGACCCGTGCAGGACTCTAGTGGGGTCAAGGTGGTGTAGATGGGCAAGCCATGTAATAAAGGCTAATAATGGCTAAATAAAAACAAAAGAATAATGATAAAAGAATAATGAAGATTAGGTCTCATACCCGGCAGAGGTGTGCAAGGTTTGTCGAGTGAGAACAATAGAAACATGAATGGGGCAGTCTGCCTCGCCAGACATTAGACAATAGGTGTTTACAAGGTAATAAACTATTTTAAAAGCATCTTATCAGCCTTCTCTAAAGACTAGACTTAGAAAATGTTTCATAAAATTCTTAGTTTTAGAGTTTTGAAATGAAGCATGAGCAGACTTGTGACATTAAGTTGCTATACCACAGCCACATCATATTTTTATAAATATTTTTATTTTTGTTTTTATGTTTGAGATTATACGTATATCTCTATATTAATAACAGTCTGAGTAATTCTGAATCTTGAACTGTGAACAATCAAGTGTTGGGTTTCTAAATATATGTTGGTTATGTGTCTATTCAGAATGACTTACAAGTAGCAACCTATCTATGCCCCACTTGCCAAAATGGGGGGTGATGGAGAAGGGGTTTGTAAAATCCTTGTAAAATGACCTGAAATTGTAAACTGAAAGTATGGTTGCATTGTCTTTAGTTAGCATCTGTATTCCAGCTCTCTGAATTTTGACACTAACCTACAAAGATCAACCATTTCAGGTAATTCTAATACGACCTGAAAGCTGTGATCTATTCTGTCATACTGTATTTTTACATGTTTGGCTTCTTTATGTTGTTGTGATGATCAGCGAGCTCCTGGCTCTCCTTTCCTTTCACACGGCAGCCCATACTTCCACATGGCTGGAATCATTTGTTAATCATTTGTACTGGAAAACCAGAGTCGCAAACACTGGCGAAGAGCAGTGTGTTTCAAAGGCTCCTCTTGACGGGAAGGAGGATCTCTCCTTGAAGCGCCTGACAGCAGTTTACTGTCAAGGAAGGAGGAATAAAAAAGGTGAGATATTCCAAAATCACAGCGGGGGCAGCTTGGAAGCTGAGCTAAGATATCCTGAAAGAAATTGGAATCCCCGGGTTTGTGCGTGGCGGGGTGAAGGGGAGGGGACGGCAGCCGCAGCAATGCAGCGCTCCATAGCTTCTTATCACATCAGACCTCTGCCTTTACAACGGCCCACAATAAATATGGGATACCCTGCAGAGCAGACTGAAAATAACATCCTGCCGCACAACGTGTCTTATGAGAAATGCCCTCAAAGCCTTCAGTACATTTTCTGCTTTGGCTCGGGGTTGTAATACATATGTAGTCAGGCATATCTTTAGCCATTCAGGAGAGAAGCTCAGGCTGATCAAAAGGAAGGAGATGTAAACGGAGACCCCGGTGCGGTGCCTCTGAAGGTTTTATGGCTCTTTACACAAACTCAACATGATTTGTGCTTAGGTATATCTCTTTGAGCATGGACTGAAGACATTGACTTCAGCGTGACCTTTGTTTTTGTGGGCTTGCATGGGACCAGCAGAAATGAGGTGAAGTTGAGTGAAAAGAGAGCTCAACACCAGTTAGGTGCTGCAATAAAATGATATTCGGATACACGGACGCCCCGATGATTACTCTCAGACAAGCTATAATTTTCAATCTGGATGTGGAATAAGACCCTGCTCTCACTGATTTGTTGCTAACATTATAATAACGCAATTGATTTTTACTTGAAAAACAAGCTGATTATTATTTTGAAGCCATGAAACTTTTGATTTCGATCACTCTTCTTAATTAAGAAGTATAAATTCTTGAACCTATACCAGAGCTTTAGAAATTCTAAAGGCCTGTACACACCGGGACGAATATCGCACGCGATCATCGCCGACGTTTAACGCCTCGTGACTAAACAAAGGTCGCCAATGTGAGTGTGCTTACCGACGTGAAAAACGTGAGGCGTAAAAGCGTCATTTTTAAAAAAAAACGCCTCGGGTTCATTTTTTTGGTTTGACGCGCCGCGTTAAAAACTGGCCGGCCAATGAGAGTGGCACTTTTGTTCACGTGCCTGGAGCTGCTGAAGTTACAGTAAAACATGACTTGGTGGCGCTCAAGCACAAAACGGTCTGGCCGAGCACACAATGGCTGCTTCTCAATATGCGTTCTTCAGCGATCTTGCGTCCTTGTGTTCTTGCTCTACGTCATCATCAACCGTCGAAGGTCATTCCAATACTCAAGAACGCAAGAACAGAGGACGCATGAAAGTATCCGGATGTGTTCTTGATATCGAGGATGCATCGAATGCAAACTTGAGGGAATCGAACCGTTAAAAATCCCAGAAGACGTTGCGGCGGTTGACATACGGAAGCCTGTAAGCTTTAAAGTTCTCGTGAGATTCCAGCTACAAGCTCGCAAATACGTGACGGCTCGTGAAAGTAAACCATTTGTTTTGTTTAATTTTAATAAAATGATAACCTGAATAAAGCCTGCAGTATTTTTATTGCCATATAAAAAATAAACTTAACATTGACAAAGCATAACAGCCAAAGGCTGTATAAAAGATATAAAATTATATGAAAACAATGTCTATATTAATATGAAAGAATTTGTTTAACAGGTTATGACATTTGTTTGTGATGTTATGTTGTATTTATTGTGCATTAGCCACTTATAATATGCTGGGATGGTCAGTTGAGCAACAAGATCGCAGCACATCTCAATTCTCAAATGATGCGTTCTGTGTCCTCGCGTCCTTCCGAGATCGTTCTTTCAAGATCGCCTGGCAAGACCGGACTCCACGAGAACGCAAGTCCGTTCTCTGCGTTCTTGGAATTGAGAAACAGCCAATGATACCAAGACGACGAAGAGAAAGTAAGTAGACGAGGAAAACCCCTACAAACTGTCCCTGCATCTCAATCAGCTCCCTAGCTTCCTAGGTCGTGTATCAGTATACCGTGTAAATGAATGTGGCCGACTCCCTGATCAGTGCCCTGACTAGTGGACTAGGGAGCTGATTGAGATGCACGCTATGGGTGCTCTGTCAGTTCTTGGCCACACCAATAGATGTGTATTATTTCTGTATTTTTACTGTTTGCTTTTTTCTTTTACATTCAAGAAATATACTTGAGAATGTCTATTTCATAAATATGTTTATTTGCACTACTGTTCACTTGCACTCTGCATTTTTATCTTCTTTAACTTTATTAATATCATAAATATGTTTATTATTTGCACTGCCGTTAAGCACAAGCGCCACATACTGTCAGGGAGTTAAATTGCATGTTCATTCTGTGCATCGCCAGTGAAAATCGCTTGGGTATGAACACAAAAAACGTCTCAAAAACGCTGGCGATAAACGCGTGCGATATTCGTCCTGGTGTGTACAGGCCTTAAGCCGGCTTTTTGATGTAAAGATGGAAGTGCTGAACTGCGTTCACTACGCCAACTGCATATGACAACAGTTCAAATTGTTAACTAAATTTGTTATTTTTGTTTTGTTTTTGTGCACAAAAAGTATTCTCGTCGCTTCATAATATTAAAGTTGAACCACTGTAGTCACAATGACTATTTTAACTGTCTTTGCTACCTTCCTGGACCTTAAAAGGTGCAATGACATGCAATATACTTCAGAAACCCTCGGAATACATCAAAAATATCTTAATTTGTCTTCTGAAGTTGAACGAAGGTCTTACGGATTTGGGACGACATGAGGGTGACTAATTAATGACAGAAATTTCATTTTTGGGTGAACTAACCCTTTAAGAATCAAAGAATCCTGAAAAAGAAATGTATCCCGGTTTCGACAAAAATATTAATTATATGACATTTAAAATATATTAAAATTGTAATAATATTTCAGAATTTTACTGTTTACTGTATTTTTAATCAAATAAAAACAGCCTTTATGAGCATTCAAAAACATTTTAAAATCTCATATATTTATATTAAGTAAATATTTAAGGAAAATAAAGAAATATGTTAGTCACAAGGTTTATTCTGTGCTTGTGAACTCTTTTCAATCCAGTAGTGGAAGTCTATACATCTATACATCTATGTGTGTGTGTGTGTGTGTGTGTGTGAGAAGGAGGGGGCTGACATTCTGAATGATTCATCTCAGAGAGAATATACCTGTCCTGAGTGTAAATTGGCCTTTTGGGGGCTCCATATCATTTAGGCATGCTTCTCACCCCGGGTCAAACGGCGGCTGGAGCATTGGAGCCTTTTAATAAAACATCTCACAATGTTCGTGCATTACCGCCAAGAGCAGGGGCTGCCGCTACTCACAAAAAGAGCACACTCCCCGTGAAAAAACAAAAACACACAAACAATGGCTGGCTGTTGGCCCTGTCTCCACTGGCAAGATGAAATACAGCAATACAAGTGACGCTCTTTAGAGCTGAGCATCTGCTCCACCTATTCACTGCAGGATGTGATTAAATCAAGAGGAACATGGACAGCCATTCCCCTAGTTCATATCTGGCCCATGCAACCACCATGTGGTTGAATTTTCTTTTATTAAAGTCAACAAGTTTTAGTTATTGAACTCCATCTTCTTCTACTGAAGCAAACATCCTGTTTGTTCTAAAGGTCAGAAAGAGTGTGAATGGTGAAGTACAACTACTGTAAATTATGACTGTGTAGTTCAACATACCTTAAATAATATTATACACAAACTACAAGGGGTAAAAATAAAATAAAATTATTCAAAATGGCCAAAATTACCCTTAAAATGCAACAATGGAAAGGATTCGCTCTGTTCAATTTTGCATTAAAGAGATTATAAGCAGGTCTCATACTGAGCCCCACATATGACATGCAGGAAAAAATATATTGTGGCAATAAAATAACTTGATCGTTCTCTCGTTTTAGTAAATAGCGGTCATGATTTACTAATTTGTTTCCTCGTTTTAAGTAAATCGTGGCCACATTGTACTAATTTGTTCCTTTATTTCTATTTAACCCTCATGTTATGTTAAATTTATGGGTACGACCTTGTGGAGTGGGTCAAATTGACCCTAACTGGATTCAATACAATTTACTTTTATTATCTATACTTTCACATATTACAAAGAATAAATATCTGAATTTATGATTTATAAAAATGTTTTTAACTGCTATTTTAAGACTGTCCCTCCCCCACACCTGTGGGACATTTGCAATTACACATTTATAACAATAATATCTTAGTCTAAACCTAAAGTAATCTTGATAAACTATATATCATTTGAAAGCTTTCAGACTCTAGTTTTCATATTTGGTTACTTATTTTCAAAAGAAAAGACAGGGCAATAGATAAATAGCGATAGATTCTCCATTTGTGATGCAGTGCCAAACTATAACGCACGTCCTGGTTCTTTCTGTGTTTTTTTTATTTATTTTTTTGTGGGTTTTAGAGGTTAAATTCATATCAAATATTAACATTACTGCCTAAACTACTTCTGAATAGGATGTCTACTTTACAAATATTTTAAAAATTATGAAAATATATGGTTCAGATCACTCAAACCATATATGGAAATCGAAGAGTCCTTATATGGTCACCAGTGGAGAGTGGAAAAGTTTGGTACTGCACCTAAAAAAATGTTTAACTGAAAGCTAATTTATTGAGGTATCAACCCTAAATTTGGCACAGAACTTCAGATGTTTGGCTTTGATTTTCTTGAAGTTTTATATATATGAAAATATATATTTTTACATTTTACATTTTCATAAACTTCTATAACTTTTTAACTTTACTTTCATAACTTTTTCTACTTCTACAATAATCTGTGACATGTCCCCATAAAAAGTTACTAAACTTAAGACTGTGCTCCAAAGTATTCAAGATTTATAACAATTTAAGTTGTAAAAGTCATTTTCATGTCTATGCTCAAAAAAGGGGACTTACAGTTAACAGGTAAAACATTTTTGTTTTCACAAACTTTGAAAAGGTTGACACTGGTGCTTCAGGACTAGAGTTGAAGAGCTCTGACATACAACAAATAAATGTTTGTTTTTTATTATTATTTTGGATCTGTACAGTTGCTTTTGAATAGCTTCCTATGAGGGTCAAATTGACCCACAAACATCAGTCATATAAACATTTTGTATACACATTTCACAACACATCAGTGTGTTGAAATGTTGTATGCATGTTCATAACCATAAACGAGAAAAAAATAAATTTCAAGAAAAATGACATAGGTTAAATTTTATTTCAGACAGCTTGAAAAAAGAAATGATAGCTCATTTTTACCCTCATTGGCTGACAATTTTCCCATATTGAAGTAAGTGTGGAAAAGCTCTTTTTTTTTTGTAGTAAAAAAACAACATAAATTATAACCAGGAAATGTTATTATTTTAGGTCTGTACAGTTGCCTTAGAACATTAAAATATGTGGGTCAAACTGACCCACAAACATCACAATCATAATAGTAATTATGTGCGACAAAACACATCAGCGTATTGAAACTCTGAATGCATGTTCATGACCCTAAATGAGAAAAAGATTAACCGACATCTCAATCAACTCAAAAATCGAAATGGGTCAAATTGACCCACAACATAACATGAGGGTTAACTAAAACGTGGCAACGATTTAGAAAAACAAGGGAACAAATTATTATATAGTGTGCACGATTTAGTAAAACAGGAACTATTTATTATATAGTGCACACGATTTAAAAATGAGGGAACAAATTGTTATATTGTGCGCACAATTTACTTAAAATGAGGGAACGAATTAGTAAATCGTGCTGACATATTAAGTTGTGGGAACAAATACATATTTTTTTCTGTATGTCATGTGTGGGGCTCCGTACATCAGACTCTACTTTTAATCCTCACAATGACAGTTTAACATGGTTCAGAAAAACATCCCTTGGACATGTGCCAGTGGCTCTTTTGTCTTTTTAAATGCTAATCATCCACTTATTTTTGTTTTCTTTCGGTATTGTTCTGTTCAATCATTTTTGCATTTAATGTGTAAACATGGACACAGTGGAGGACCAAGAGTGTCTCCTGAACAAGTAAATGTAGTTTTGCTTTTTTCTGAGCTAATCAACATTCGTTTTGTAAAAAAGAGCAAATGTCACAAATCCAGTCAATGTGTATGTGACCCTGACTGAACACTTTTCATTCAAGCAATGGATACCAGGCAGTGAAGTCTTGCTTACCTGTGATATTGAAGGTGGTTCTGTTGCCTTGGTACACAACAGTATTGTCTTTGTAGAGGATGTATTGGGTGATGATGCCGTTAGGTTTGAATGGCGGTTCCCAGTGGACAGACAGGGAGTTGGGGAAGGAGATCGCAGCAGGTGGAGAAACCTCTAGAGGAGCTATTAAAAATAAGGCAATGATAAAATTAAACAGTTAGTTACTATTTAGTGAACAATTCACAGAGACATAAATAATAAGCTTAAAAAAACTTTATCATGCATTTTAGAAATCTAGGGGTGAATTCTAAAGGTCTGAAAACTAAAAATATGACAATATTTTAATAGTAAATGTAATTATATTTTAATAATACATTATTATTTATTATACTACAGGGCTGTTGAATGTTTGTTTCTGATTATATGACAAACGTCCTAAGGTGTGCAATTTTTTTTTCAGGAAATTCACAGCTAAAGACAAGTTTTAACCGTAATACAGTTCCAAATCACTTTATCAAATTATTTTAAAGCCCATTACAGACTACAACAAAACAGACTTAACAAAAAAACAAACAAAAAAAAACACAAAGATATTGACAAGCAAATAAATATAACAAACAATAAGATAAAACTGACAAACTATTTCCATGTTTTTCCAACTAAATTAATTTTTATTTATGGAAAGCACAATTTTTCTCCAGATCTCTCTCTATCTCTGTCTCTCTCTCTGCATGCACACACGCACGCACGCACGCACGCACGCACGCACGCACGCACGCACGCACGCACGCACACACTTTATCAATAAAATAGTTTCACTAGTGAAAAGCTAGGCGAGGTACCAATGTTGCTGTTCTTGAAGCAGTTAAATTTGCAGCTTTGCTATTAGTAAAGACGCTGCTGCCAAACGCTGCAAAGATGCACAGAATCAGGTAACTGCATTAGTCTGGATATCAATGGACTCCATTACTAGCTCTAAAATGATGTTTTGGAATTAGCAAAGGAGGTTCGGGATGAGATGCGTAAGAAATTAATCCTACATACAGTACAAGAGCACTTTAAGTATAAAAACAATGTCTCGACGTGTGGTAAACATATTATAAGCTGAATAAAGGGCTTTTTTTCCCCTAATAATTTAATTATTCCTTCCTTATTTAACTGGTTAAATAATAAGAATAAAGATTTTCATATTTTACAGTGTTTATATAATGGTTTATAATTAAATAAAACATAATAATAATAAAAAAAAGAAATATTTAAGGTTCTGTACTACGTCTAGGTTGATAATCAAATGAAATACATTGTGACAGACAAAGTCTGCCTCAATGGTCAAACATGTTCTGAGCAAGAGTAAGTTGAGAATGAAGTTGCTTCTGTATGTGGCATTAAAACAATGTTAAAAATGTCTCTCATGGAGAATCGATACTGTAATTTGGGTAAGTAATCAAGTCCACATCAGATCGATTTTTTTCACTCCACGATGACCCTTAATGTCATACTATCCTTTAAACAAGGCTATTTAGGCCAAGTTAGATTAAAATGCTATCTACATTTTTCAGCCTCTGCACTCACTGCTAAAAGAGAGAAATCTGACAATATCGGCCTGAAAGCGAGCTCATTTTATTTGGAACCAGCTCTATTTCTGCAATCAGACAGAGAAAATAATTGCTGCTGACAATTAATCTGTCTTTATTCTTGCTGTTTCATGTAGGAAAAAGGCTCTCGGTCAATAGACATGACATTTTTTTCCTCCCTGACTGAGGAAGAAGGTTCTTTGTCTTGCCTGTGCGGTCAGACAGATGTGAAGGCAATAAAGAATGAGCCTGGAAGAGTTGAAAGAGAGAGAGAGAGAGAGAGAAATGATGTTTGCCACGGTGCGCTCGCACCACAGGAGCGGGCCTCACCGGATTGAACGAGAACGGTGGAAATGGGCCGCTTGATTCTCAATTTCATACTTTTCGGCTGCACAATCAATTCTTTTTAGCCCAAACTGTCTTTAGATTTACTCCTCTGGTTGAGTGAAATGAAGAAGCTTTCATTAATCTTTCAGATGCCTTACATTAAGACAAGGCTCTTCCATGAACAATGTAACAGCAATTAAAAAGCCCATTAATCTGCATTACAGCTATTAAAGATGCATGTCATTAAAGGGGGGAGAGTTCAATCCCGCACTTACCCCGTTCCTAAAACCACTCTCTCCAAAAAACGGGAATAAGAACGAGACGGGAAAATAAAAAAATAAATAAGATGGAGCAATTACAGCCTGGCATTGCACTTTGTCATCAAATTAGTTTGGAGTTTTCAAGCAAATGGCTCGGCACTATTTGAGCCCCTCTCGTCACTTTTATTATTCATCAAAGAAATGTGGGAGTCAGGACCTTCTAAATGACTTTACCCTCTTGTGGAGTGCTGAAGCCGGTGGCAAGCGGGCTCTCGCTGCACCCGGCCTGAGTGCACGCCGTTAGGGTAATACTGTAGCTGCTAAAAGGAGCCAAGCCACTTAAAGTGCCTGCGAAAGAAGAGAGGAAGAGAACGTTTCAGAGAGCAAGAGGCAAATGTCATTCTTTTCTCTTCCATATTTCAAAAAGTGGGCCTCCCCAACTCTGCTTCCTAAAGACTTAATGCAATGGCTTTTCAAACACAGCATAATATAACCATCACTTCTGATAATAGGTCTGGATTTAAAAAGGTCTTTATTATCAAACAGTAATATCTCCTATTAATCAGATGGATGGAAAGTGATGCGGCCTTTGCTATTCAGGATATGGGACACTAATGACGTTATTTAATGGATAAAGTGGCTGATGCTATTTAAAGGGGGTTTCTTGCACGCTATGAAAGTCACTATCCAGGCCTGCTGTGATCAATATGACTCTGACTTTAATTCATCGCTCAGTACTTTTACTCATTAGTGATTGTTTGTGAAGATGCTATAGACGTGGTCTAAGTTCAGTAAGGTTTGTTCTCGGCTTGTGCTTTGCTGTTCAGTTTTGACAGGATCACAGACATCCAATCAAATTATATTCTGCCACAAATTCACCTGCCACTAAGAAGTTGGTTAAATTAGGCCCTCATGCTCCAAAAATACGAACAAAAACTACTTAAAGTAAAAGAAAATATGACCCACACTACATAGGTTTGTGTCAATCGCAATTAATTGTTCACCATGAAATATCAGTTACAGAGTGCATTAACCATCTAAATTAGATTGACCTTTAGAAACCAAACTTTAAAACAATAAATATTGAAAACAACAGCTCTGTTATGATTAATGAATTAGAACAGATGACCCCAGCGAGTACAGTTTTTAATTCATCTTTAGACTTTAAAACAGGATTTATTTTTTAAATTTGTCATCCAAAATAAAGGCAGGATCCATTTAATGGAGTGTGTGAGTGAATCTTTGGCAAGCATCCACTGTATCCATGTAGCAGACAGATTTTGGAAGAGTTGGAAGGTAAACACCCCAGCCGAGCCATAATTGGCCAGGTAAGTGTAACTTTCTTTTTTTTTAGTCAGACGTCTTTTAATTCAATTAAGAGCCTGACCTGCTCTCCTCTCGTTACCCACTCATTTGCTTTCGGAGTTTTTATCTGCCCGTGTAATTCTGCTTTTGGTGTCACAGCTATCATAAATTAGTGCAGCTTAGGCTTGCGTGGGTTGAAGCGTGCCAAGAACAAGGCAAAAAAAAGGGTCTTCTTGTTTCGCTTTGCCCGGAGACAGAGTCTAACCACAGTGATTGGTCATCTGAGAACGTAATCGTTGTTTCAAGATCCTCATTTGTTCTTTGAAGTAATTTCAAGTAACCAAGCAGATTTTCAGTCTATAAACTTGCAATGTCACATAGGGAACACTGTCGTGACTACAGATCGTCTGGAGCATCACTGCATTTTGCGTTTAAAGGGATAGCTCACCAAAAAAATGAAAATTCTGTTATTTACTCACCCTCCTGTCATTCCAAACTTGTATGACTTTATGACTTCCAGAGAACGCAAAAAAAAAAAGATGTTTAACAGAATGGCTGGGCTGCTTTCTTCATGCACCAAAAAGAACACAACAAGCACAATAAAAGTGGTCCATAAAACTTGTGCACTATATTCTGAGTCTTCTGAAGTCATGTGATAGCTCAGTGTGAGTAACAAACTTACTTATTCACTGAAAATTTTGATTTACAGCCATGGTCACCATTCACTAAAAACTGTGCTTAATTGTATTGAAAGTGCAAGTGTAGTATACATCATTTTAAATGATTATGTTATAATAATGTATCGTCAAGCTTTAAAGAAGTATACTTACTTTTATGTATTGACTAGCATACATAAAGCACTTGATTGTAATTTTGTGTGTTATTTGATGTTACTTTTAAAGTTAATACCTTTTAAAAGGTACTAAATTACAACATCATTACAAAATTACAAATATATTTACACATGACATACAAGTTTCAATAGAAATGACATTAAAGTATATTTTAGCTTAGCAAAAACACATATACATTAAACAGAACTCTTTAACTATATTGCAAAGACAATAGAAGTAATTATGAAATTACATACAGCATAAAGATGTACTTATCAAGTCAAGTCAAGTCACCTTTATTTATATAGCGCTTTTTACAATGCAGATTGTGTCAAAGCAGCTTTACATTGAAAACTGGTACATAATTTGGCTGCACAGCAGCTCTTAAATAATAGTGTCAATGCAGGCAGATCAGAAGCACTGTTGAATAAATGTCAAAAATACTGTTGAATATCAAATGTCAAGTCAAATGTCAAGTGTCCCCAACTAAGCAAGCCAAAGGCGACAGCGGCAAGCGTACTTATGTCCTATTGAAGTTGGTCAAAAAAAGTCAACTAATTATATTAAATATAAATTTAAACTATTTTATATTTATATTTAATTGTTAATAACATGCAAGTGCTCAAGAACATTACATTTAGCTTGCACTTAAGTATATTGGTTTAAAGTATTATTATTTCTATAATAATTACTCTTGTTAAAAAGCATGTAAAAGTGTACTTATTTTTCACAAAGAACTCCATGGAAGAAACAGTCAGATGGGTCTCGAAACACATGAGGGTGAAAAAAAGTATGACAGTTTTCATTTATGGGTGAACTATTCCTTTAAATGTGTTTTGGACATTTCGCACAGGTTATTGTCAGCTAAAATAATAGCCAATTCAAAATCAACGTCTTATTTTTTCCCTTCATGACCTTAATGTTAAGTATGTATTTTCCAGCTATTAAAATGGCACTGAGGTCTCTGAGAGCCCAAACAGAACATGAGGGTTAAAAGGTGTCAGAGCCAAGCTCCAGGCGGACGGCGAGGCCCTTACCTGTCAGGTGCAGAGAGTGGGGGAAGGTGGCGCTGATGGGGGACGAGGAGGGACGGTCCCGGCTGTACGCTTTCAGTACGTACTTCTCAATTACACCTCTGACCTCTGCCGGCTCCTCCCAGCTCACCTCCACGCTGGAACCATTTACACTCCCAACTCTGGAGGGAGGCAGCACACTTTGTGGAACTGTACAGGAAATAATAGGTGAGAGAGACACGTGGAGAAGAAAAGCAAGAGAAAGAGAGAGAGAGGCAAAGTAAGGGGGAGGAGAGGAACGAGAGTGTGAGAATCCAATTGGGAAAGAGAGAAAGTGTGTGTCAGGCCAAAGAAAAGCAGCACACACATTCCTCACTTTTAATAGACACAGTAAATCATATCCAACCATTAGCATAAATACAATTTATTAGAGTTGTAACTTTTTCAGCACTGATTTAATATGACTGTACATCCAGCGTTCATTCCGGGCTATATTTCACACCCATCAAGCGACGGCTTGCTTTCTCTTCAGGATTCACATTTTAGGGGGCATAAATAAAACAGTCGAACATATGCAGAAATGCAACAAGCATCATTTATGATGTGTCACGGACTACAGAATCTCTTTAACACTCGTTTATACAGTCAAAACAAGCCAGACAGCAGACGTGTGTGATATATCCACCACTGGAAAGCTGGTCTGACCTATAATACAGTGTATACAAATTTAAGTAGGAAGTCTTTGTGATTCATCATCTGTACCAACAGCGCTGGTATTACAAATTTCAAAGGTGTTTTTAACCAAATAACCCTGCTGTTGAACAGCAGAAAGCAAATGTGTAACTATAGAGAGAGTGGAAAAGAAATCTGACAGAATGAACGTAGCCTAATTGACCATTCGCAAAGACCCGCCCCCGTTAGTTACTGTTGCTTCATCCGACAAGCCATGCCGCTCTCACACCACACATCATGTTCTCAAGCAGCAGTGTTGCCAAGTCTGCGGTTTTCCCGTGAAATTGGGCTACATTTACACTGTTGCCGCAGGCTGTTTTTCATGTCCACGGGTTGAGGCGATCCCAAATAACATGATATTTAGCACCTTTAGCTCCAGGGGAACCCCGCCAAAAACACAGATTTTACCCCCTGGAATGCGATTTTTACTGTGGCACCCCCCTGAAACACGACTGGGCTAGTTTTTTTTTAGTAGCAATTGGGCGAGTTTTGTTGTGAAAACCTGGCAACCCAAGCAGTGAAAAATACATTGTGGAGCAAAGAGGACACTGACAATGCGTCGACAGACAAGACAGAGCAGGGTACTTTTGATATGAAACAAAGTGTCAAATTTTGTACTTTTTAAAGAAATTTAAATAATAAATACTAGTTTGTGGCTCTTTAATGTGTCATGACAGATCGCTGTACCGCCTCAGTTCAAGCGGCTCGTGAACTGTTCATCTCTTCCTACTAGTTAATTTATAGCATCAAATAAATGTTGTTTCAACCGCGGAAAGACGTCAGTACACACCATTTTTCAAGTTTAAGTCAACCAATGTTAATCTGCTAAATCCACTGACTGCTTTGTTAAACAGTGGATTCGGCGTTATGATTGGTTAGATCGCCTGTCAATCAAACTCCAGGCGAAGGGTCAATTAAAGACAAAATGAAATCAAAATTGACCCTATTTACTTTCTTAATGCACGTTCCTGGTGCTATTGGGAGCAATTCATCTGGGTATGTTTCTTCAAAGAAAATACATAGTTTGTTTACTTAATATCTGTTCAAGTCCTCCGTTTCAATCATAAATGCATCAAATTACATAGGAAATTTACTTATAAGGTGACCTGACGTAATTAAGGTGTTATTTAAAAATACATATTTATAACTATTAAAATGTGTCCATGTATTTCATAGCCCAATTTAGCTTTTAAAGTCTAATTCTTTGTTGTGTGCTTAATTATGCACAATTAATTTAATTAAATATATTTAACCACTTGAGCATCATTTTACATGTCTGAGCCTCTTCATTTCAATATACTGTAGACACCATCAACCTTCTCTCACTTTCTCTCCTCCATACACAGTCTTCATCTGTAATAAGGCAGTGTGGGTGATGCATGCTCTTACAGAGAGCTTCACGATAAGCTATCTCCAAGCAGATCTCATCTCCTTGACTGCTACATATATTGTACAGATAAGAATAAAATGGGTTGGCCTGAAAACTATGACACAAACAAATATCAGTATAGAGCCTGTAGTGCTGGCTAAGTTGTACTGTTGGCCTTTTTGTCTGACATGAGGGAGTAAGAGTGTGTGTGCTGAGTATAAATGACAGTAAAGTATAAAAGCACACTGTATTTTTTTGGAAACATAAACTTAATCTGTAATTACTGAGCAAAATTATACGATAAATTGAACATTATGTATTTACCTACAGTAATTATATATTATTGTAAATTACATTACCGTTCAAAGCTTTTTTTTTTTTTTTTTTTTTTTTTTTTTTTTGACAGAAGTCTCTTATGCTCACCAAGGCAGCATTTATTTGATAAAAATACAATAAAAAATGGTAATATTGTGAAAAATTATTATTTAAATTTAAAATTATTTTCTATTGTAATATATTTTAAAATGTAATGCATACCTGTGATGGCAAAGCTGATTGCAAGCATCATAACTCCAGTATTTAGTGTTGCATGATCCTTCAGAAATCATTCTAATATGCTGATTCGCTGCTCAGGAAACATTTCTTATTATTATCCCTATTATTATGTTGAAAACAATTGTGCTGCTTAATATGTTTGTGTAAACCATAATACAAGATTCTTTGATGAATAGAAAAGAACAGCATTTATTTGAAATAGAAATATTTGTTAACATTATAATTGTTTTTATTGTCACTTTTGTCAATTTAATGCATCTTTCCTTAATAAAAAATATTAATTTAAAAAATAAATAAATAAATAAATAAATAAAATAAACATCTTATTGACCCAAACCTTTGAACGGTAGTAGTGTATATATGTTTTATCTCATTATGGTAAGTGCATACATCAGACTATAGGATTCTACCAGTGAGATCCAAATCCTAATTACTGATATTTGACTACCTATTGGCACCTATCCTACCTGTCTCTCTGCTGCGTCCCCGTTGCCAGGGCCCGGCTGTCCAACCTCCTTCTCCTAATGCCATCACTCTGTACAAATACTCTGTACACAAAGAGAGAGAGAGAGAGAGAGAGAGAAGCATTTAAAAATAAATCTGCTTTCTCAATACAATTCAATATAAAAAACAGCTTCATGTATTGACAATTTGAGTTATTTCAGTGAATATTTCTCTTGGTGAGAAAGTCTATACTCTAAGTCTGTTGTGTGAACACAAAAACTGTTTCTCGCTCCATCTCAATCACTCACAAGAGAGGTACCTCGGCTATATTTGTCCGTGTGCATTAGCTAAGGTGCAGTTCTCAACAGTTTTGCAGTATTGCTGATGAAGGGGACAGCAGTAGCTGTTTTAGATATGACCTCTCTGTGCCCCTGGTGTCGTGTCTGCGTCCATTGCTGGACTGGACGTATTATGTTGTTCTTCTGTTTGGTCTTTACAATAACAAACCCCAAGCAGAAAGGACAAATCAGGCCAAACAATCGCCTGACACAGAGGCAAGGCAGGCAACACGAGGCCAAAATAGCTGCGGGTCAATGAGGCTTGGCTACCGCGCTGATGGGGACTGTGCTTGCGAAAAGGGGTCGGATGCTGCTTTTACCCGTGAAGGGCTGCAGTGTCAGGTCCTCTGCGCTCCTGTCTCTGCCTGTGTACACCAGAATGGAGTCGTTTCCCCTGCAGTTAACGCTGGTGTCAGCTGACAGGCATCCATCCAGATTGACTCTGACAGCACTGCTGGACACGGCCGCCAAGCTTACGACAGGCCCGCGTGCGAATCTAACATCCCTGATGCAGCCGCCAAAACCTGCAGAGCAGCACAGAAGAGGATGAAAGAGAGACAAAGACAGAAGGACAGACAAAGAGAGAAAGATGTTCAAATCACATTCTGAACTGGCCCGCTTTATCCGAAACAACAAAAACTGTCGGTAAACTCCAGATAGATTGAGTACATTTCTCAGTTATGTCATTTTGAAACCATGATTCTATTACTATATGGGTCCAATGTTTTGTTCTTTTTTGTTAACCTGTTGGTTCATTATCAGAGAAATAACATAAAATATAATTAATTATAAAAATAATAATTAATTTACAATTAATATATAAGGACAAAAGTATAGGGACACACCTCTTAAATATTGAAATCAGCTGTTTTAATCAGACCCATTGCCACAGGTGTATAAAATCAAGCACCTTTTGTGAAAAAAATGGGTTGTTCTGAAAAGCCCAGTGAATTCAAGCCTGGTAGTGTGATAGGATGCCAGTTCGTGAAATTAAAGGGATAGTTCACCCAAAAATGAAAATGATGTCATCATTTACTCACCCTCATGTTGTTCCAAACCTGTATGAATTTCTTTCTTCTGTTGAACACAAAAGAAGACATCTTAAAAAATGTTGGTAACCAGACAGTTGATGGTAGCCTTAGACTTCCATAGTATTGTTTTTCCCTACTATGGAAGTCAATGGCTACATCAACTGTTTAGGTGATGATAAATGGGGCAACTTTTTGAGCAATGTTGCCGGGCAATTTTGCAGAGTGATGTTTCTTGGATACTTTCCCAATGAGAATGGGAAACAAATTTCTATCTGGATACTTTAGATCGAAATTTGTTGCCCATTCTCAATAGGAAAGTACCCAAGCAACATTGCTCGGCAAAACTGCCCGGCAACATTGCTCAAAAAGTTGCCCCATGTATCATCACCTTTTGATTACCAACATTCTTTAAAATATCTTCTTTTGCGTTCAACAGAAGAAAGAAACTCTTACGGGTTTGGAGCAACTTGAGGGTGAGTAAGTGATGACAAATTTTCAGTTTTGGGTAAGCAATCCCTTTAAAGGTGCTTTTAAAAGATGTAATATAAGTCTAAGGTGTCCCCTGAATGTGTCTGTGAAGTTTCAGCTCAAAATACCCCATAGATTTTTTTTAATTCATTTTTTTAACTGCCTATTTTGGGGCATCATTATAAATGAGCCGATTCAGGGTGTGTGGCCCTTTAAATCTGGTGTTCCACGCCCCAAGAGCTCGCGCTTGCCTTAAACAACATAAAAAAAAGTTCAAACAGCTAATATAACCCTCAAAATGGATCTTTACAAAGTGTTCGTCATGCAGCATGTCTAATCGCGTAAGTACAGTGTTTATTTTGATGTTTACATTGATTCTGAATGAGTTTGAGGCTATGCTCCGTGGCTAACGGCTAATGCTACACTGTTGGAGAGATTTATAAAGAATGAAGTTGTGTTTATGAATTATACAGACTGCAAGTGTTTAAAAATGAAAATAGTGACGGCTCTTGTCTCCGTGAATACAGTAAGAAACGATGGTAACTTTAACCACATTTAACAGTACATTAGCAACATGCTAACGAAACATTTAGAAAGACAATTTACAAATATCACTAAAAATATAATGTAATCATGAATCATGTCAGTTATTATTGCTCCATCTGCCATTTTTTGCTATTGTCCTTGCTTGCTTACCTAGTCTGTTTATTCAGCTGTGCACATTCAAACGTTCTGCTCTTGTGTAATGCCTTTCATAATGTTGGGAACATGGGCTGGCATATGCAAATATTGGGGCGTACACCCCAACTGTTACGTAACAGTCGGTGTTATGTTGAGATTCGCCTGTTCTTCGGAGGTCTTTTAAACAAATGAGATTTATATAAGAAGGAGGAAACAATGGTGTTTGAGACTCACTCTATGTCTTTTCCATGTACTGAACTCTTGTTATTTAACTATGCCGAGGTAAATTCAATTTTTGAATCTAGGGCACCTTTAAATCCCTGCTAAATATTCCTATCCCAGAAGAGTGGAAGCTGTTATATCGGCATACACACATATATACACAAATAAACCTGAAGTGTCTCACCATGCAGAAGGCTGTGTTTGTTCAGTGCTGGGTGCACTACTCCAGGTGGGACTCCCCCTACATAGAGTGGAGAGCTGATGGTCAGAGGGCCACCCATGCCTTTCCTTTCCTGTTCATATACGTCATTGAGGCCAGCACTCGCTAACAGGCCTCTCTTCAGCACACTCAAAGTGTTCCATCCCCCGTCACAGTAGGACAGGCCCACCCATACGCTCAACTCTGCCGTCTGTTCACCCCAACGCAACAGCCAGAAGAGAACTCCACCCTGCAGCTCTGCCTGAATGACACACACACCTGTTACAATGATGTTTTGAAACACTCTACAAATTAATTTCAGCTTATTTGTGTAATTATAATTTTTACATGATTATTAAAATGAATTAATTTAATTAATTGCAATTAATCAACGAAATACTAGCAAACACTTTCAACATTGAGGTGGTATTTGAATCGCTCCAACAACATGACTAATCGTGCTAAATTTTGTTAATTATTTATAATTAATTGCACTAAATTGAGTGCAAGTTAAACTGATAGCCCTAATGTTTAGATTTAAGCAAACTTACCAAAATGAAATCCTTCCCATCTACATCGTAGGCGAACAATAGCAGTGCATTTAGTTGATCAGTTTTGAACTCAAATGATATTTCGAAATAATCTCCACCAGTGAATATTTCAGGCTTGACCTTCAAAAACCCTGAATATAAAAAAGAAATAGATTTGTTAGGGAACTCAACATTAACATTACAAATTATCCGATCACGTAAAAGAAGTTTAAATCAGGTAGTACCATGTCCTAGGAAGTAGGCCCCATCTTCAGAAACAGCAGGACAGCCCTCCCAGCTTTCATAGGTCTCATGTTTTTCTAGTGCTGATTCCCAGTCCAGAGGCTCCCATACTTCAGTAGTGCCACTGGATTTCTGCACCCTCAAACCCTTAAACAACCAGCAAACCCATGTTGCACCAGCTTGGCTTGACCTGTATACATATAATAAGTACTCACAACTCTCCGTAGATATTGATTTCTACTGTCAGTTATCAGGAAATTCCATTCAGAGATAAATTACCAGTGTCTTGTCTAAGAAGGGTGAAATTCTCTGGAATCCCTCCGATGAAGACGCCCGTATTCTGACCGATGATGGTGCTCCCACTTGTAGCTGATGCCGATCCTGTAGAAGGACAAAATATGAGCTGATACCCCTAAGGATGCGCCAATGCTAAATCAATACAATAATGCTCTTCTGAGACAGTAATCAAAGCAGGGCACAGCAGTATTTTAACAACTTTATTGTTACATGTCAATGGTTTCAGTTGGTGCTTCAGAGCAGATAAAGTCATAATACTCTAAAAAAGTGACTGAGATAAAGCAATCCTTCCTCTGGTGGGAAGAATCCCCTGAGACCGCTTTGAGACAGGAAGAGGGAGACTCCGCTTCACACCTCCAGCCTTAATTGAAATGTAAGTTCAGCAAAGGAAAGGCTTCTTTGGCCTAATTATTCTAATCACACAATGAATGGCAACGATTAACCTTGATAATTCCTTTGCTTGAAATCTGTTCAAGTGGGGGGTTTCACAGGCATTGAATAACCGAAGAGGACAGAAGTAAGGGTGCAGGGCTGGCCTATGAATATCATATGTGTGTGCGTCATTACCGCTGTATTGATTGTCGACAATGATTGTTCCCACGGCCTGCTTCCTGGTAGCGATCAGATGGTGCCACTGGTTGTCATTATAGCGTCTACCTCCATCGTTGCGAGGGCTGAGGGCCACGGCTGAGGCCTAGCATCAAACGCTGAGGGTTAATCACTCACTCATCATGAACACACCGCACACACTGCACAAATGATGGCTGATCAGCAGCTTTAAGAAGAGGAGATGTTCCCCTCCCAGAAGAGCTTAGGAGGTAAAAATGCATGTATATAAACTAATGCAGTGTAATCGCTTTCTATACAAACAGGAATATAAGGAATGTAAAATGATTTGAAATGTAAAGAAATTCATATAATAACTATAATAATAATTTTTAGGTTACACTTTATTTTAAGGTGACGTAGTAAGAGTGTACTTACTCAAATAAGTACTGAGTAATATTAATTAACTACATGTACTTACTATAGAGTTACGGTTAGGGTCTGGTTTAGGGTTAGTTACTTGTAATTATGCATTATGTTATTACTATAGTAAGTAAATGTAGTAACGGGTAACTATGTCACCTTAAAATAATGTGTAAACTAGAAAAGAATTTTGTCATACAAACTTTGAATAATGGCTTGGCAAAGTTTTAAAAGTTAAAAAAGCTTTGAAACAGATAGATAGCTACAACGATAGATGCACTCTAAAAAAATCTTGGGTTATTTTTTTTACCCAAATCCTTGGTTGAGCCTTTTGGGTCATTCTTTTGGGTTATTTTTCCAGTGTTTGGGTAGTTTTTGTATTACCCAGATCCTGGGTCAGACATAACAACCCAGGAGTTATTTATTGCAGGCTTTTTGCGACCTCTTTAGGAGAGAGCAATGCAGCTCCGTCAAATTGTTGCATGTCTTCAGTAAAATACAGGATTGTGTACATTTTATTTTATCTAAAAATTTGTTATTGTTTTGTATATCGATTTAACTTTATGCAAAGCAACATACAGGGATGTGATGTGAGTCACCTAAACGAATGTCACGTCGGTCTTTTCGTGCGATGGAAATGCCCGTTGCCTGGAAACGCCTGAACGCCTGATGAATTTTATGATTTTATTCAAAAAGATACAGATTATAAATAGTTAGGATGTTAAAATATGTTCTCAGAAATGTACACTGATTATTTATGAGCAGGTTATGAAGTCAGTCACACGAGTGAAATGCAGGGCGGCAGTTTGAAGTTAGCAGTTCCCCTGCTGAACGCAAGCCATCTCTAGCACAAGATCCAGCTCTGTTACGGCGGAAACAGGACAACAGAGATTGGTCAATAACACGTGAATTACTTCTAAATGTTTATTTTTTACTTCTAACATTTGTTAAATGAGCTTAAATGTAGGCAATATGTATTAAAAACATTATAAAATATGCTATACTATAAAATATGATTGAAAATAAAGGAATTATCATGCAAACCAGTGGTTGTGTGGAGAATTTAAAAAAAAGTTATGTACGGAGTAAAAAAAAAAAAAAAAAGCTAGTATTATAGTAAAAATAAATCAACCCATTATGCTGGGTTAAATGAACCCAGCATGAGTTCTGTCCAGTGTTGGGCACGTTACTTTAAAAAAAAAGTAATTAGTTATAGTTACTAGTTACTTCTCACAAATAGTAACGGAGTTAGTAACTGAGTTACATCATTAGAAAAGTAACTTATTATCAGGGAAAGTAACTATTGCGTTACTTAAAAAAAAAAATTAAATATGTCAAATAACTTGAATGCCCCCAATATTAAATATAAGTCTAAGAATAAATTATTCTTGATCCGACTCGTGACTCATGATCCGCTCTTGCTTATGAAATTTCTCTGTACTGTACAATACGTGTTGGTAGCCATTAAAGAAAATGTAGTTTCATATTTACGTTTAAATAGTCCTATGTTATGTTGTAAATGAATTTACTTGATTATGAAAGGTAAACAGCATGAGTAAGATGCATCATAAGATGCGCAATATATCGGGAGGCATGGAGTGGGTCTGATTTTGACCACTTCATTAAATTTTTTTTCGAAGAAAGCCTTTCTTTAAAGTGAATTTCGTTTTGTAAAAATTGTATCTTAATTTTAATCAATGTTTCATCAACCAATTGCCCGGATTTAATAAATAAGAAGCAAATATAGCAGACAATATAATCATGGCAGGCGCGGGCGCGATCACTGGCACGTGAACTGGAGCGCAACTTATAGGCTAAATGAACCGAAACTCAGCGGCTGCTTGCCTCACATACATGAGAAATATATCTATAGAAAGCTTGAAATACCTAAAAACTAAAAGAAATAGGCTACTCTGATTACGTAGCCTAATCCGAATGAAATGTACATTCTCTCTCTAGGCGCACCCAGTATCCGGAGATGATGAGAGTCAACTTCATTTTCGCAGCCGACATTGATTCAGAAAACATTACTTTATTAATAAACAATTAAAATGTCTCCTTGCTGTTTTTGTCACATTCATAATCATTAATTTTGCCAGTTCTTTGTGGCAAGCTTTATGCATGCGCTATAGCCTATATTAGCTACGATCATTATTATGGTTTATTCTGTCCAGTATTTAAGAAATTAAATTAATATAAATGCGATTAGTCAACTAATGGCTTAAATGAATTACGTTTCTGGAGGTGCTGACAGATTGGAGTTGCTGTTTATCGCAGTAGATAGGACATTCGAACCAGAAAGACGCTTACATTTGACTAAAAGGTTTTTGTCTTTATGCTCAACTAAATTGAAATAATGAGCATATTTCCACTTTGAGAAACTCGTCTTGTTCTCGCCATGGCTTGCTATGACTGCCGCACATAATTTAAGAAATAGAAACATGCCCACAGTGTGTCTTTGTGTTTACAGTGGTTGGCATCCACCAATCCTACAATACGTCGCTGTTGTAAACAGGTTATGCTGTAGGCTACACACTTCAGCCAAAATTAATTAATTAAAAAAGTAACGCACAACGCACCATATGGTAACGGTAACGGAGTTAATTTATTTAAAAAGTAATGCGTTACAGTATTAGTTACTGTCAAAAGTAACTGCGTTACAGTAACGCGTTACTAGTAACACTGGTTCTGTCCTATATTTACCCAGCCCTTGGATTAAAAAAAACAAAACAAATTGGGTTGTTTTTAACCCAGTGTTTTTTAGAGTGTAGAATGCTAGAACCCTATAACATTGGAATGCTAGATAGATAGACAGATAGATAGAACAACCTACAGAGAGACAGAAAAACAGACAGATTAGATTAGGACAGTAAATTTCCCAGAATGAATCATAAAGAACTAGTACATTTATTTATGCTGTTTATGCCATTCCAATTCAACTTCTTGTGTTTTGGTCAATTCCATCCAACTCATGAACTGAGAGGGAGTCAATTCTTGAACTCTGAATTTTGCACAACTCTGGTAGACATATTGTGAAATCACAAAAGTTCTTGCTAAAATTTCAAGATTGTGGAAGTAAAAACATTTCAGTAATCACAACTCCACTGTCAGCATTAAAATGAGGTTCAAGCTCAATAAAAGCGCAATGCCATATCAGGTAGGTACAGTTCACCAACAACTTATCACACTTTTATCCAGAGAGTTAACTTTGACCATTTACTCTTCAATATCTGGGCTTATAGAGAAGAAGTTGGAGAAGTGGAAAAAGTAGCACCAGAATCCCTCTTGGCACCGAACTAAAGGCGCTAAGGAATTCTGCCCAGAGATAGGACATTCCCCAAAAGCAGTAAATTTCATGGGCTGGCACCATCAACATAAGATGGGGTTATTGTCCTGCTAAAATATGACATCATTCAGGTTCATACACTTAACGGCCTGACTGAGTGCTCTGCAGTGAAAGCACAGAGACACAAAGTATCGCATCTCCTCTTTGTGATGAAGATTTAATGATCAAATCAATATGTGTGTGGATGCTGAGGAAAGTCAGCTCTGTGATATGCTTACTGCAGAGAGCAGGAGAGGGAGAGAGAGAGAGAGAGGGAGGAGAGGAGAAGAAATAGCTTTAGGGAGAAGCCAGGACAGACACAACACTGCATTCCTATCCTTCCTCCCTTTGAAAGTATTCAGTGGGGCTTCTTTACGACGGGAGATCAATTCTGTCACAACAACTAAAAGCCTTTCTGAATAAAATCATCAGCCAGCAGTTTAACAGCTAACTTTAATTATTCCAGGCCAAAATGTGTTTACTGAATGTGTTTACTTCAGATGTTTTAAGACAAAAACAAAAAATCATATCAGTCTTGTTCACTGGGAGGCAGACCTATCAACGACATCACGACCTGAACATCTAATGTAATGTATTCAAGTTTCAGTAATGTGCTGTAAACATCAGCTAGGGAGTCCTAATGACTGAACCCCAAACGATCAGTCGCAGTATTCATCAATTTTAAGAAAACATTGTAGTAATGCTGCTAGAGGATATTTACACCACAAATCATCTACTTGCATAAATTAATTGCTAATTACGCTCATGAATTATCAACTAGTTCTTGTTTCAAGGAAATCTTTTTGAGGTAAACATTAAAATACTCTTGAGATATGATTAAAAAAATGGCTCATCCAAAAAAAAAAAAAAAAAAAAATCACCCTAGTTTCTTTCCAAAACCTTTCATTCTTCAGTGAAGCACAAAAGGAGACATTCTGAGGAATGCACTGGTCTTTTTTTCTCCTTGTAATTATATATAATGGTTTAATCTGAGAAAATGACTAAAATGTTCGCCATTATTCGTGGAAAATCTTCTTTAGTAGGCTGTTTTCCACTGCAATCGGTTCAATGCGCCAATGAGTTGAATTCAAGAAATTGATCAATCATAAACAAATCAGTCAGACCAAATTTGTGAATCAGAATTTTGTGAATTCATTGGAAATATTCGACAAAAGAGCGTGATTTGTTCATGTCATGAACTTGATGTCAGATTTTAAGTGAAGAAAGACTTCAAATTCAGTTTGTTTGTCACACAAAGCTATTGTGTTGCTTCTGAAGACTTGAAAGACTCCTTTATTGCAATTGCATTAGAATAAAAGACAACGTATACAAAATAAATATCTCCATTTAACTTCAACAGAAGAAATGTCATGATGATGAGTAAATGACGACACATTTTTCATTTCAACTGTTCTATTAGATCAGTGGTTCACAACATTTTTGACAATTACTTGAAGGCTCAACAATAATTTACCTTCTTGACATTTTTTTTATTATATAGGCTAAGATATTTCTTCTGGTATTTCTGCTATTATTATGCCAATGCTGCTTGTTTACAAACTTTTACAAACAGAAACTAGGAGTTTGTTCATATGTTAAATTAAATTCATTAACCATGATTTATTTTGTAATTCCAGAATATCCAAGATTTAGATTATTTTTTTAATTAATATTTTTTTTTAGCATTTGACATTTTATTTTTAATACCCAATTTTTCACGATTCATTTTTCACATAATAATTTTAAGTCATTCTGTGGCCCCCTTTGAAGTGACCCCCGGTGGGCCACCTGGTTGAGAACCACTGCTTTAAAATGATTAAATTCACAACTTCTTAGAATATAAACATTTAAGAAACAGAAATGATTCAGTTGATAACTGAAAATGCTCCTTTTAACTATAAAAACTAATGGTCAATGGAAACAGTGAAAGAATTTACGCACTAACACTCTAAAGAGTTCATTAAAGATCTGTTCCACAAGAGTCCTATAGATACTGCTATAGGTTTTGGTGATGTAGTGTGTGTCATTAACATAGTGAGCAGCATACTCTTGCTTAATAGCCCTTGAGTTTGTTTAAGATGAAATGGGCGCTGTCCATGGTACTAATGCAACTAATCATGCCCATGGGCCTTGGAGAGACCTTCTCTCCTCACTGTATGCCTAGAAACCACTCATCACTGGCTTATCTCTGAGCGACTCCAATAAGGAGACATTGGGAAAAAAAACAGCATCATTTGTGACAGCCTTTACAGGAACTAAATACGCTTTCATGAGACAGTGTTTCATAAAATGCTCATTAATTTCATCATTAGAAAGAGTGTGTGGGGAAGCATACCAGTTCCCTGTGTCACGCTCAATTAGCATCCCATGGTGCTAATCCCATTAGAATTGTTGAATTCGTTAATGGGGGAACTAATGGGCATGCTATCAGGGGACATTAATTGGGCATGACACCACTTTTAGTTATAATTATCAAACTACCCCGACAAAATGTGTTTACGAATGCAAAACCGGCAATATTCGGCAATGCCGCTTATTGGTGGGGTGAGTTTCTCGGTGGTCTCCTGGACACTAATGTGAAATCATCTTTCATGATTGCTTTCATCATCAGAGAAATAGACTCAACCCTACATGCTAGTGCTGCAGTGTGCATAATTAGCATGCTATTGCTATTCCCACCCAATGTCTGCGGGTAACAAGTTAATTGGTCTCAAACCCTCTTTTAGCTGAAGTTTTCACCAGAGAAGAACTCGATCCATCAAAAAGCACAGATTTCTATCTAAATAGGCATTAAATTCTTGATATGATAAGATAATTGTAACGATTATATTCTGTTATGTTCTGTTTTGGCTTGGTTTCATTGTGTTTTATTTCTGTTCCTATTTGCCTGTGTGCCCTGTCATTTGACCTATTTTCTTATTGTGTTAGATTAATGATTCTGTTCACCTGTTGTTCGTTAATTTCCTAATTTAGTGTGTGTATATATACTATCTGTTTTGTTCAGTTCTTTGTCCAGTCTCATTGATGTTGTGGTTGTGATATCTTTTTCCCTGAGTTTTCCTGTGGATTTTCGGATTAAAGACTGTTTTCTTGAATGGTCGATATCAAAATTTCTTAAAGGGTTAGTTCACCCAAAAATGAAAATTCTGTCATTAATTACTCACCCTCATGTTGTTCAACACCTGTAAGACCTTCGTTCATCTTTGGAACACAAATTAAGATATTTTTAACGAAATCCAAGAGCTGTCTGACTCGACAGCAATTTAACCACCACTTTCAATGTCCAGAAAGACATACTAAAGGTCTACTAAAGACGTTGTTAAAAAGTCGACATGACTACAATGGTTCAACCTTAATTTTACGAAGAACCGAGAATACTTTTGTGCGCAAAAACAAAACAAAAATAACAACTTTATTCAACAATATCTTCTCTTCTGTGCCATTCTCATACGCTGTTTATGTTCAGCGCTTCCGACTCAATAGTGGTTAAATTGCTGTCTATGGAGGAATCAGTTACCTCCCGGGGATTCATCAAAAATATCTTAATTTGTGTTCAGAAGATGAACTAAGATCTTACGGGTGTTGAACAACACGAGGGTGAGTAATTAATGACAGAATTTAGATTTTTGGATGAAGTAACCCTTTAAATAAATTGAACATAAACATTAAAATCACTAATTTTAAGTGCTACAATTGAATTTAGTTATGACAACATTACAATAAACAGTATGTAAAAATGGATGTTCATTTTGGTATTTGCTAACTACTACGTTTAACAGTGTTATTAAATTATTTATGTCTTTAAAGATTGATAGCAAATGTAGTTAGAATGTAAAAAGAGTGAAAATTAGCCTACCCAATTAAATATTTAATAATCGGCTGATATTGTTAAATGAAATCACTAATATCAGCTAATAATCAATAGGGTTCCGATATATCTGCTGGTCTAGAGGTTGGGATCTATAACATTTGAAGGTTAAGAGGCTTTTCGTAGCTTAAACAAACACACAGCGGTCCATGAACATGATGTACCTGAGGGTCAAAGAGGAAGTATGGACGGCCGTTGTGTATTTGCAGAGCGACATACTCCTCTTGTTCTCCAGGGGAAACTGCAAACAGCATAAGCCCCTCCTCGACGTGTGTCCGGAAACTCAGCTGCAGGCCTGAGGAAAGTCAATGCATGTTCCATATCAATAAACTGTTTGACTGTTTAATCAAAACACTGCACAGAAAGCATTATAAAGCAGTTTGAAAGCATTTCATAATACATGAATACAACACAAATTACATTCATAAGAATGTAAGAGCAAGTGACAGGATAAAAAGGCCCAGAATTGTGAGAAACTGAGCTCTGATGAGCCAGTGTGAGTGTGTATGAATGTGTGATGCCTGTGAGAACAAAACATTGAACAGTGCCTGAACGGTCCCACAGTGCCTGAGCAGAGCTAACCTCTAAAGGCTTTATCCTAACAGAACTGCTTTAAAAAGAATCCCCTTAGAACTGTTCTTAGTAAAACCTTCCATCATCTGACCTGAAAATCAGACGTAAAAAAATACCTTTGAAGTGGTGTCCTTCTTTAATATAAGTTCATTAATATGTTGAGGACTGTGAGTGGAAGCCCACTCAAATACAGACTGCTTAGATTAAAAAGATTCCACTTAATCTATCTTAGAATCTCCAGTGGATTGAAGAGGTTGTAAGTCTGGTTGACCTCATGTAGAGCAGCAAGATGTTTCTTCAGGCTTCAGATCTATACAACTGATACAGGGATTATACCATCTGAATACCAACCCTACAGGACTGACTCTATATGCTGGATTGCACAAGACAGCTTCTGCCCTAATAAAACTATTATATATTCTATTAAAAAAAAAAAAACATATTAAACTGATCAAACGTGACATTTATAGCATTACATAAATGTTTAAAATAAATGCTGTTCTTTTGAACTTTGTATTCATCAAAGAGTCCTGAGAAAAAGTATCACAAAAATATGTGTGTGTATGTTTAAACACCCAATCAGTACATTAGAATGATGTGACACTGAACACTGGAGTAATGGCTGCTGAAAATTCAGATTTGCCATAACAGGAAAAAAAAAAATACATTTTAAAATATATTAAAATTGAAAACAATTATACACAATATTGTTGTTTTTTTTTTTTTCAGTATTTTTGATTAAATAATTGCAGCCTTTGAGGGCATAAGAGACCTATATATAACAAATTATGACAAAATTATGTTGAATGAGTGCAAAAATTTACATGAAAAAAAGATGGAACACATGTATGGGGAACACATATTCACTATTAACTATGACTTTTGCCTCAATAAACATTTAATTTACTGCTTATTAATAGTTAGTAAGGTAGTTGTAGTATTTAAGTTTAGTTATAGGGTAGGATTTAGGGATATAGAATATGGTCATGCAGAACAAGGCAATAATACGTGCTTTATAAGTACTAATAAACAGCCAATATGCAAGCCCTAAAATGCTATTTTCATTCAATCACACATAACATGAATTCAACATGATCCCACATGTGCTTAATATGTGTTCAAATTTAAGTATTTTCTTTCATGGCGAAGGGAGAGAGCACCTCAATAGAGCCCTTAAGAAGGTGTTCTGTAAAGAACACAGAGCTCTTGTCTCAGGTTGACCAGACAGTCTCAGTCCTGTGGAGGATGGTGGGGGAGAACCTGGATCAGAAGTTGTAGGTTCAGCAGAGCAGATCTCTCTGGGGTGATCAGCTATTTTTTGACAAGTGCTTCACATCCATCAGAACGTCTGGTCCATTACAGGAGAGGGAACGTGGAGGCTAAAGGGACATCTGTGGGATTTGAGATCCCACTGGAACAGCGTGGTGCTGTACGCACTGACAGGCCTGTCCAGAAAAGCTGTGGTCAGAGGTCTCTCAGGCACAGGGCTGGTCTGAGCGGGCTGATGAGGAATGAGATTCACCTCTGTGGGTCTCAAGACTAGCGCTAAGACATGGGAAAGATGTGAAGCACTTTTACACGTGGACTGCATCAGCACTTTTATGACACAGTGCTCAGGGTAATGCACCCACCAAATATGGACAGAGACTATATATATATATATACACACACACAAACACACATGCTATTTATATTTCAACATTATTCCTAATTCTACATGTCTAATTCTTTTTTTTTTTAACAATTTTGAAAAATATAAAGCAAGAGAATATTTGTCATTTGGTGGATAATGGGAATTGATGGCAAACATATTCATCCCAAAATATTTTCCTCTGCCAAAAAACATCATATCAGCTATAAGTAAAACAAACAGGGCTATTTGGATTTAATCTGCTTAGTACATAACCTGAATAACTTCAGTCATGTTAGTATTATTGCGGCATTAATCAAGTTGTTGCGTATTAATGAGTTTTCAGGAAATGCTAATTACTGTCATAGATTCTGCAGCACCCCATTAAATATACAAATTACAGAATTAAAGAGCCAGAGCTTTTCATGATTAATCTTTAAATGGGGAAAAACTAATGATGTCTGTACAAAGTTTCCCTCTACTTTCCACTGACTGAGGCCGTTTGACAATCAATCAAATTAATTAAGGAAAATAATTTGTATCATTTAACATTTTGTGCTACAATAGCATGTAGTCTTTGAAAATTGCTTCATTCTCATGTATTACTGCCTCCCATTTTGGAGAATTGTACACTTTTTCATTTCCACTCAATGCAGATACGAAAATAGACTTGAAAAGAAATGAATGAAATAAAATAGATGGATACTATTAGACACAGAGCAAGTAAGATGAGCCTTAAATATAATGAATTACAACAAAAATATAAATAAAATTAGACTTTAGATAAAATGTTTGATAGGATTTTCACTGCCACTTTCAAGTAGAAACATTTAAACAGAAAAAAGAGAACAAGACTGCTGTAATATTTCAATGACGATCAAAACTCAAGTCAATTCACCTCAACTATATTGCATTTTTAATCTCATTTTTACTTTGATTTGTTGGGACTTGCATCCTTTAACAAAGTCATTTCAAGCACAAGATTGGATGACCATTGATTTTGCTTAATTCATTGCTTTGGCTACATTTCAATAATATACAAAGTATTTGTCCCTGAGCATGCTATTTGTTCATCGCTTTTCGTTGTTGTCATTATGCCTCATTTCAGCCATTGAGCTTTTTGGTCAGATTTATCCATTTCTTAAAGTTCGATAAAAAAAAAAAAAAAAAAAACAGCTTACTTTCAACAGGGAGATCTTTGTGTCTTGGGGTAGTGCATCACAGAAACCAACAACACAGACACATTCAGTACCTCATGTATACTGCATTTGAAATAAAATTGGAAATAAAATCAGATGAACTAAAGGTGTGGAAAGCATAAAAAGAAAAATCGGCTAAAAGGGGTGTTGTCGTTCTGGTTTGTTCTTTGGGTTCCCTCATTAGTTGGTGGCCATTTATAATCCCAGCAGGCCCAAGGACGAGCTCACCACTTTGACTGCAGCCATTGATCAATTAGGGAGTGAGCTGAACTCAACTCAGGGCTTGATTTATAAAGATTTATCCGTTTGTCATTATTTAAGGAAAAAAAACTGGAAATTGCAGTGCTAAATGTTAATAGAGTTAGAGGGGGAAATGGCCATTCATTTCCTGAAATTGCAAGGTCACAAAGGGTCACCCATTTATATGCACGCTCCTTAAGGAGGCAATTTAATGTCCCCGACTTCTTAGGGAGGATCTACTAATTGCCTCGTTTTAATATAAATAAAGTCAGATTTCCCAGATATCTTAGAGCATGTGTCCAACAAAAAGGGCTCGCGACATGACATGGTTTCATGTTCGTTTGCGGATTATGCAGCAGAGAGGGGCTGGGGAATGGAGAAGAGGAAATGACATGAACCTCACTAAAGGCTGCCACATTCTCACCTTTAATTTACGGATTTTTCTATTAAATTGTACCACGTCACAGGAAAATAGCTCCTAAATCCCATCCTCATGTCACTCAAAGAAAGAGGTCATCTAATGTTTGCCTCTTCTGTCACATTACACTGACCAATCTGATAACTTAAAGCAACGCCTTCTCAGCTTTTAACGCAATTAAATCGCAAGTAATCTAAACAAATGGCAAGCTGAAGGATTTTTGCATTAGTAGATCAACCGGAACCTGTATTCATTTAGAACTCAATTCCCCAATTATGTTTGTAAACAAAAGTATAATTGCCCTTTGTCTAATCATGGAAGTCATTAATACATCAGGATGGAGAAGAATGAGGAAAGGAGTGAGAGATGAATAAAGAGTGTTTGGGGCGGAGCAACGAGGTTGGAGTGGCTCACGTGGCTCACAAAAAACAATATATAGTTTACATTTAGATAGTAATAACTGTTCATTAAGTTTTAGACCAGGGGTTTTCAAACTGTTGGCCACAGAGTGAGAAAAGGCGGGTCGCACAAAGTCACTTGGCTGCAGCTAAATTTGCATTTCAGTGAATGACACACACACACACAAACAGTTTAGCCTAGGGCTGCACGATATACTGTACCAACATGGAATAAAAATCGTGATATTGCTTGGCGTGATTTTCAAATCGCAAATACTGCTATTTAATTATATAAATATATGCACTAGTTGCCTGTTTTATAGTGAAGCACGCATGTGCAACTTGTAAAAACAATGTTTTCTGTGTCTCAGAGTGGCTTGTTTTATTATTAAGCAGCTCGATCCACATTATTAAGGAGAAGAAAGTCGTTCGCATTACATCGGAGAACTCAAATGTCACGAAAGGCTGTTTCAGGTGTTCATTCATCTCTGTCGTCTATTCAACTCACTGCTGTTGTCTTTCAGAGACATGGTTCTTTGCATTCACTGTGTGCATTTGTCTACCTACCAACACATAAGTAAAATATGTATGTAAAAAGCATCTTACATGTACACAGAATGAGCACGAGAGCATTTTCTGCTCTGAACACCGTGATGAGTTTAACACTCGCAGCGCAGATCACAGTTCATATCCAGACCCCCCCCCCCATACCCCACTTAAAAAATATATTTTGGTGGGTCTGGAGTAACTTGTATACTTGTCTAGTTGGGTCCTGGAATGGAAAAGTTTGGGAACCCCTGTTTTAAACCCATAACAGCTCATTAGCACCAGCCTGCAAATTAAGGCAAACACTTTTCCTATTTGACTTCCACATTACAATGGACACACATACATGTGACTGTACTTAATCTAGACCAGAAGAAACCTGTTGCTTTCTGTCCCTGGAAGCCTCATGTTGCATTAAGAGAATAGCAATCAAATTTCATTTATTGATTTTCTGTCAGCTGATCAGATTCAAAAATTAAAAAAAGTTAAATAAAAATGTATATATTATTTGACAATTTTCATAAATTCCAAATCATATCAACTAAAGGAATGGTCATGTTTACCTGTTTGGCAAATAGGAATATAATGGAGGTAAGTGAGGGCAAAACTTTTCCCACACAGATTTTGCATCAGGCTCAAGTAGGTCACGCAGTTTCGCCAAGTTGACCAACAGAAAGATATTTAGTTTCAAATTGACCTCTGTGTGAGCTGTGCTTCATGCCTCGCTACAGTATAGTAAAGGGTAGGGGTCAGGATTTGGTATGTACCTCGGTTTTGGGGTCACGGTTTGGTACGATAGGAAAACTGGTCATACTTTAGTTTAGGGTCCAATTCTTACTATTATCTAACTATTAACTATGACTCTTGCCTCTAATTACTGCTTAATAATAGTTAGTAAGGTAGCTGTTAAGTTTATGTATTGGGTAGGTTTATGGGATGTAGAATATGGTCATGCAGAATAAGGCATTAATATGTGCTTTATAAGTACTAATAAACAGTCAATAGTACTATGCACGCTAATAAGCAACTAGTTAATAGTGAGAAATGGACCATAAACCCTTTCAAAATATTCTCCTTTGTCCATGAGTGGAGAAAGACACATTCGATACATGCACACTATCTAGTTTAAGCGCTCAAGCCATTCGAGTATGCTGTCAATCTTCTTATGATTCATCCTTATGATTCATCCTTGCATGTTTTTCCAAACAACAACAACAAAAAATTGTCAAAATATAATAACATTTGTACATCTGTCATAACAACTTTGTTTTTCAGCCAACTTCAAGAATCCCTATTATTTTTAACCCCTTCCATCCAAGCACCTTGCTCAATTCCAAGAAAGAGGAATATCTGATTTCACCCGGAAATATGTAAAAATATATATATAAAATAGGTACTGATCAGCTTCACATTTATCAATCAATTGTGCATTTTGAGGCACACAGAGCATTGATGAGACCCCGTACCTGTGAAGTCAGTGTTGACAGGCAAAGTAGAGCTGGGAAATCTGAAGTAGCCACTCCCTGTGAAGCGTCTCCCCTTAATAACCTGGCTGTGGGCATCAGACAAGGACACATCCGTCCGCTCCACGTGGTACAGAGGTGGAGGCCCGTTTAGCTCAGCCGGGGCATCCCAGGAAACTTTCATCGCAGTCATATTCAGCGGCCTTAATGCAGGGGCCCTCAGTCCTGCCGGAGCTATCATAACAGAAAAGAGGAAAGGATGGAGAGATATGAGAATTAAAAAAAAAGAGATGTGCATTTATAGTCATCGCTCAGTTTCATGCATGCTGCTGTAATGATCTAATGGGGCTCTCATGTAGGCTGAGAGGAAGTAAATTACCTCGGCCTGACACATCCTCTGTGCATTTAGCTCACTCTGCCTGTCAGGCCGTCCACACCAGCAGCGCTAATAAAAACCCTCCATAGGGAATGGACGTGTTGTCTTCCAAGGCCCATCACGGCACACAAGTCATAAATTACACTCAATCAATAGCACTTGAGTCTATATAATTGAAACTCTGATATCATTTCAAATCCCTCCCGCTGATTTAATAGGATTTGTGTGAAGTCTCGCTGGACGTTTATCGTTTTTGCCTTAAAACATAAGGCGGTAAAAATGAAGTGTGACTGACGTGGCTTCACGTGCCCTTAAGTACTACAAGGGAAGTGATTATTCAGTAAGAGTCTGCAGATGGTGGAAATTCATTAAAGGGACAGTTCATTTACTCACTCTCATGTTGTTACAAACCTGTATGACTTTTTCTTCTGTAGAAGACAAAAGGAGTTTTGAATTTTGTCATTCATCACAGGAGCAGGGATTTGGAATGAATGGTTCTTTTAAGTAGGATCTTTTAAATGAATCTAATGATCCATTTCAGAAAACTGCTCATAATAATTCCAGGATATTCTTAAAAAAATATCAGTCACACTTTAGATTAGGGTCCAGTTCTCACTATTAACTAACTATTAACTATGACTTTTGCCTCACTAAACTCCTAATTACTGCTTATTAATAGTTAGAAAGGTAGTTGTTTAGATATTAGGTAGGATTATGGGATGTAGAATATGGTCATGCAAAATAAGGCATTAATATGTGCTTTTTAAGTACTAATAAACAGACACTATCCTAGCAATATGCATAATAATAACTAGTTGTTAATAGTGAGAATTGGAACCTAAACTAAAGTGTTACCAAAAAATCATATTTTTAGCTTGATAAAGGATAGTCATAAAGATTTGGAATAAAAATGAGGGCTGATGATGACCGAATTTTCATTATTGGTTTTTAAATTATTTAATTAAAAGTACAATTTTGATTCTTGGGGTTTTATTTTTTAATTTGCAAATCCCTGAACAAAATACATTTTCTTAGTCTATTGTAAGCTAAATACAGTAGCGCTGATGGATTGAGCTTGATTAAACGATTCATGTTTCCTTTTTCAAACCAGCACATTTAATGTTTTGACATGGATCAGCAAAAAGGTTAATATTGTCTTCATCACATTAATGACTAAGTCAAAGACAGACATGTCTAGCACCAATTACAGCCTGGCCTTAGTATTTGCTGTATTTATACCGCCTGACATTTTTCTGTGGAACTATAATACTTATTTCTGTACAGGAAAAGTATTGATTTATGCATAATTGTCTAACCTTCTCATGTGGGGGGAATATATGCACTCCGTAGTCAATGCGATGTGTACGGGCGAGGTACACTTGTTCTGCTTGTCTTTATGGATGTAATATACATAAAACATTACCATCAACTCTTGATTAGCTGTTCACATTTCAACAAGATCAATAACGGCAGTGTGCTTCCTTTTTAAAATGCTACAGGCTTATGTCCTCATCAGAGAGGGCATGTGCGCTCAAAAGAGAATTATGGGACCTTTTACACAGAAAGAAAAGGAAAGGAGGGGCAGACTAAACACTTGCTTTTTGGAGGGATTATGGATATTGGTCAACATAGATGCTTGAGTAGCTTTAAAAAAAAAGTTTTGGGAAATATAATCTAAAATTATAAAAATGTGTGCATATATCAAAGAAATTGATGCCTTAAATTGATCAAAAGTGACAGTAAAGACGTTTATAATTTTACAAAAGACTATTTAAAAAAAACTGTTATTTATAACTTTCAAAATGATCCTGGAAAATATATATTTGAATGCCACGTTCATACTGTACGTTTTGGGGATTGACAACCGCATTTACTTACAGGTGTGAGTCTCGAAATGTCCCGTTTACACAGCAACTTACAGTAGCGTCTCGAACACTGTCTGTCTGTATGAACCATAGACTGTGGTATGAACATGCAATGACAGTCAAGCCCTTGTTCTCTTACTAGTAACAAAGTCCCTTTAAGACAAGTCATTTCATTCGGCGGCCATCTTTGAAACGCCTCTCGGGCATCCTGGGCATCATGCAGCTCCTATCTCTTTGAATGGGGAAACATCAGATTCTCCAAAACTGTTCGTCAACCTTACGATTAAATTTCATATTTGAAATCACCAATGAAATCTAACAACAACCGACTCATAAATATAGTTTCTAAACGCTCGAATCATGACAAAAAAACCTGTATTTTTTCAGGCTGGATCAAGCTAATGCGCATGCGCAGACCTAAATGCGCGTCTCTTCTGGGGCGCTTGTCTGAATGTTTCTATAGAAACCGGTGATTCTAACGGCCGCTGAAGTGACGCGTGACTTTACCAGTCGGCGATTGGCTCTTTGCTTTAGAAGGCGGGACTTATTCCGCCATATTGCGCGTTACACTTTCTCCCATTCAAAACAATACGAGTGACACGTCTTGTGTTATGGTGCGTTCAAGTCATGTCGGAAAGATCGTATTTACGAGCAGAACCAACATGAACGCCACCACAATGTCGTAAATACCAGTGGGAAGCTCGTAATTTTCTTTAAGCTCCGATCTGTACGAGTTGGGGGCGTGTCAGTCAGAAACATAGCAAAATACCACAATACTTACAGGTATTTAGCAGTGACATTGTCAGGCTTTTCTATTTACAACGAAGTAAGCTGATTCCCAGCAAAAATACTATAGCATCACAATATAAAAATGTAATATGTAACAATACATTTTACAATGGCTTCATAAATTAATTAAAAACATAAAAAAGCAACATACAACTAATGCACATTCTTTGCTCTACATTTTCTAGAAGCAGAATTGTTGTTATTTTGTGTAATTACTTTAGAGAAGGCACACCGCCATCTTACTCCGACGAAAGTGACTTGAACGCACCTACTGTCGTACACACGACTTCCCACCTCGTACATACAAACTTCCCAGGAAGACTTGAACGCACCAATATTCTATAGTCTTTGCTAGTAACCATAACGACAGTGACCAACGTAATATTAAAGATGGCGACGTCCATAAAACTGAAAAGTCTTATCACTTTTGACATGACAAGAGACTAACTGAACCGTGAGTTCATCCATCAAAACTTCATTAACCAACAGCAGCATGTAAACATGCACTAGCCAGAGTCTTTAACCGTTGCACTCGCGTGTCACGTCCTTTGCGAAGTCTCGCGCATGACACAGGATTTGAATTTGGAAAAGAAGCACAAAACCGACGGGAGCCACTCCAGTGGAGAACAGTGACTGGATCAACCACCTTAAGATGACGCGCTGCTCATATCTCTGTCGCTGTAAGTTACCGAAAGCGAAACCAAACACAAAACACCTCGGGAGAGCGGCTTTCTGAGAATGCGGTTGTGAGTCCTAAAAATTTACGGTTATGAGTTTGGTTATAGAATGCGGTTGTCACTCCCGTAAATAACCGTACTGTGTGTGAATGTAACTGTATTAAGGACTCAAATACAGGACTGACAACTGTTTTCTGCTGCTGTGTGAATGTGAATGATTAGAATGATTTCTGAAGGATCATGTGACACTGAAGAGTAATGGCTGCTGAAATTGCAGCTTTACTATTAAAGGAATACATTTAATTTAATATAAATTAGAAAACAGTTATTTCAGATTGTAATTATATTTCACAATATTAATGCTATGATCAAACAAAATGTAGCTTTGGGGAGCACAATAGATTTCTTTCAAAAACATCCTTACAGAGCCCAAACTTTTGAACAGGAGTATACATAAAAGAAAAAAGAAAAATGTCTTCAAATAAATCTTGCATCTGACAGGGCTATAAATTGTGTATGTTATGCATTTGAACCAATCATGGCGGCTTGCCAAGCAACAATTAAATGGATTGTGTACAATGATTTTGAATAGTTACTCTATGCATGCAGAAATTTCTTTGATCTTTGTCACATTCTGCCTTGTTGATTAATGTAATTTTCATTGATTATATGGAACCAAAACCTTGACCGCAACCAGGCACAAAATATCAAATACTGTGCTTGCCGAGATCTTTCAAGTCTGTTCAATGAAAACTGACATTGTGGCGCATATTAGTAAAGATAAATCAAAAACAATTAAATATTGCCTCAAAGAATGTGAATTAAAAGACAAATCGGACTCATAAATTCCAAATTACTGGAAACAAAGAGTGTTTATTTCCACTACTGTGTTCTATAGCTATGAGAGACATTAATCTACAGTTTAATTATTCTGCTATAAAGATATGAATAACTTAAGTGTCTCCGTTCATTTCAGTGGTGTGCTATTTAAAGCAATTTGATGTCATTCCACTCGGAGAAAGCAGATGCTGACTTCTCGGTTTGAACAGATGGTAATTCTGTCTAATAGTGCATTGATGTAATAGTGATGTGCATTGTGTATACAGACAGTCATAAAACGGAGGTAAGGCTCAAATAAATTGCAATCATCAACATTAAATCCTGGCAGAGTGTTGGGCGAAAACAAGGCTTGAGGGAGACATAGTCTTGAGTGGTCCAGACAACAGGTTGTGTTGGGCTAGTCAGCATGCTTTTGTTCAAATGTACGGGAGGTGTGTAAGGACATTAAGAGAAACTTGTGTGGAAGCGGAATATTAATGAATTGGAGACACGGCAAATTCAGCTTAAGTGGTCGTAAAATGGGCTTTCATATGAAAAAATAAAGGAAAAAAAGAGCAACATGATATTAAACCAAAAAATAACACACAAAATACACACAATAAAAACTGATGTACAAGTCCATATAAATGAAAAAATCAAAGCAAATATTTGCATAAGAATTTAACTACTGATACCCCATGCCAACAAAAAAACCTTCAATAATAATTCTATAAACGGACGCAAAGCGTTAAAACCCTCCTGCCATATGGAAGAGCCGATGACATCGGCAGCTCTGTCGGCTGCAGCATATTGAGCTGACCATATGTTACAGCGACGCTGCGAGCCTGACTGATTCATGCCCATCACATTCCACTGTATCAATTAAAGGCCCTTGAAGGCTGCATGATTTGTGCCTCTGTTATTAAACCCTGCTAATTCATCCTACTTACATATTCCTTATAAATCTCCGGGAGTGTGCGGTGATTCATGGCAATCGGGGAGAACGCTACGGCACATTTTTCTCCTTGTAATTAACAGTAAATTGTTTTTACTGCCGCACAATGAATTTCTCGGCTTGGTCCGCAAATGAAGTAGTTAGAAGCGGAGTGGAGAATCCTGTCTGAGGGGTTGGTTTAACTCATTAAGCCTTCACGTGGGTCGTCGTGTAAATGGCAAAATAAAGGCAAAGGGAAAGAATTGAAAAGGGAAATGAGGCTGGTCATTGTCAGAAAGTATACGCATTTCCTTCCTGTACAATTAAGAAAAGCCCAAATCTGGAAAGGCTAAGCTAGACATATAAGGTAAGCTGTATATACAAGGTATTTTTGGCCAAATTGTTCTACAAATATATAGTTTAAAAAAGAGGTTTTTAATGTTTAATCCATGTGTTACACTGTTAGTAAAGTGTTAATTTTCCTATATCACATTAATAATTGAGCATACTGTGCAAAATCTTGGTCCTCAATAAAAAATAAAAAAATAAAATTTATATATGAATAAAACTAAAATCTACATCCACTATATAAAAGGGAAAAATGAGAGAGCGACTGACTGAGAGAGAGAGAGAACAGAAAAGCCTGATAAAAAATAAAATGGTGTTCTTGATGACACACTTTCAGAAATTGCGTAAAGAACGAACCTTCTTTCCTCTGACTGCTTGACTATTCAAAATTCATCAATTTTAAAGTATGAAAATAATAGAGATAACCTGAGAGTGAATCTAAAATAGCTTTAGTTTGTATTCCTTTGAGATAAAAGACTTCCTCTTTCAATTGAGAGCAGGGCAGACCATATGTGCTCCAGTTCACCGATGGGTTTACGTACACAATTAAAGGTGGTCTGGCCCGGCCCTCACTGAGGGAGACCAATTCAATAAACTGACTATGAGCAATGACAGACACTTTCCATTAAAGGCACTTCATTAATATTAACATAAGAATTAACACCTATTCAGGTTTTTCTCCTTTCGACGACAACATATATCGAAGCTCGCACACCTAATTGGATGTTGAGTGCCCGCACACACATACTGTGTGTGCACTCCATTATAAACGGTGAATTTTTTCTTAAAAGTAGAACGTGATTGGTTCTTGTATCAGGGATGAAGTAGCATTCATGATAGAGAATTTTAAACCAATCAGTAAAGATTTGAAAGTGATGAAAATGAGAGCTGAAGTAAAGATTCAGAACATAGACCTCAAAACATCACATCAATGGCTGCTTGTAAGGTACATTGGATGTAGATGTTAGAGATGGTACCGACCGGAGGCCAGAGTTCGGTCTGACGCAGGTGGACTGCTCACGCAGCCCTGTCTGTTGCACACGGTTACAGTAAAACTGTACTCCTCATAGGCCTTCAGTCCTCCTGCAGTGTAGCTCCGCTCCTGTGCTGATCCACTATACAGCACCTGAAACATGAAAACACACATATTACACTGCGTAACTCACAATTTCACACATAAAGCGGTAATTCAGCATTGGCCAAGTGGTCTTTTTAATAAAACGTAGCTTCCTTTGCAGTAGAAAAGCAGTTATTTTTTAAATTGGTGCTACTTCACAAGAGAAAACACAGAAAAGAGGCTGTTGTCTTTAGCACACATAATGGACTGGGCATGTTGCTGCCCAAGGCCACTCCCAGCCGGCTCATATTGAATAGGCTTGACCAAAGTCAAATACTTGAGTAGGAAATACTTCTTGGCAAACTTTTAATCAAAATGCTGCAGACTTGTACAGTTCCCAGTTGCAAGAATTCAAAGAGTAAACATTTAGCGGAAGTGAGTTATTTTCAGTTTCCACTGAAGGATCCAGAGCATTGTAGGCAGTGACTAAAGGCCACAAAGAATTGTAAATATGGAGAGAACACTGCTACGGAAAATCTGAAGAACCTCTGTGTTTTTAGTTTTTAGTTCAAACTGGATGACTATCAACACAGTATTTTAAGCCAAATGGGGGAGAAGGGGGATGAGAAAGTTTGGAAGAAAAGGAACGGGGTGCACCTTCTGCTCAATCCCCCAAAGCAAAACGTTGCAATGTACAGGTAAGAAGGCTGTTGCCATAGTGTTCCATTTTTAACATAATGCTGATTTAATAGTAGACAAATTGTATTAATTTTCAATGATAAACTTACTCTTACATTAACTGTTTTGTTAACAACCCTCTGTCGATCCAACTGTCCATGAGCATGGAAAAAAAATGCAGAAATACAATCTGTAGTTTTCACTAAAGTCCTAGAGCTGTCAAAAGTGTGCCGAATTGCATTTCTTCATCCTCATTCTGCTTCATCTGGCCGACTTTTGCTGACAAATTAAAGGGACATTTCTCAGTCCAGGTAACAAGGACAAAGAGTAAACATTGTTCATTTACATAGGCTATACTACCAACATTGTATTATACTGGGTTGCTCCGATTGATCGGCTACCGATCACTATCTGCCGATAATCGCTTCTTAATGATTGGAATGGCGATCTCTCATTTTGCCGATCTAATCAGAAACCAATCTCATGTTGAAGAGATTGGACTAAAGACGGGCATCTGCCATCCCTGAGAGGTATGGCATGACATGCAGTGTCCAGTGTGGGTAAAATAATTATAATGCTGAAGGTGAGGTACAGTTAGAGCTGCATGATTAATCGTAAAAAGATTGCAATCTTGATTCGAACACCCAAGCAATCTTATTTTATTAATTACAATGATTCGCCCGTGTCTATTAAACCTTTGATACAATCATACTGGAACATTCAAATCAGTGATTGTGCTGCCATGCTGAGCCAGAGAGGGCAGTTTTGGACCACACAGTAGTTATTTCTGTGTTACAAATATTCAAATTATCACAGAAGTATTTAGATAAAAGTTTAAATTTAGGATATAAACACTGATGTCTACAATAGCGATCAAAATAGAGCAAACTACCTTTTTAAACTAACTTGGCGCTTCAAATAACGGTTGTATCAATTACATCTTGGTGACTGTTAAAAATGTATTTGTCATCGAATCATTTATTCAAAAGATTCCGTCAAAAACACTAATTCATCAAGTAATGAAACAAGTATTTATTAATGAGTCATTGTGTTCATTCAAAACCATTTTTTTTTTAAATAATTCATTCAAATGAATGAAACATTTTTCCAGCAATTAGAGTCCAGCAATTAA